>NW_027035167.1:0-9759 GCF_034236695.1 Oncorhynchus nerka | reverse complement strand
GTGGACACACCTCCAGTCCACCCCAGCACTTTTAGTAGTGGACACCTCCAGTCACACTCACAGCACAGTAGTGGACACACTCTCCAGTCACACCCCAGCACAGTAGTGGACACACCTCCAGGCCACCCATGCTGCAGTAGTGGACACACCTCAGTCCACCATGCGCCTGGCTGTGGTGCCTGTCAGTCCTGCTAGTAGTGGACACACACTCCAGTCCACCCAACACAGTAGTGGACACACCTCCAGTCCACCCAACACAGTAGTGGACACACCTCCAGTCCACCCAACACAGTAGTGGACACACCTCCAGTCCACCCCAACACAGTAGTGGACACACCTCCAGTCCACCCCAACACAGTAGTGGACACACCTCCAGTCCACCCAACACAGTAGTGGACACACCTCCAGGCCACCCCAACACAGTAGTGGACACACCTCCAGTCCACCCAACACAGTAGTGGACACACCTCCAGGCCACCCAACACAGTAGTGGACACACCTCCAGTCCACCCAACACAGTAGTGGACACACCTCCAGGCCACCCAACACAGTAGTGGACACACCTCCAGTCCACCCAACACAGTAGTGGACACACCTCCAGGCCACCCAACACAGTAGTGGACACACCTCCAGGCCACCCAACACAGTAGTGGACACACCTCCAGGCCACCCCAACACAGTAGTGGACACACCTCCAGGCCACCCCAACACAGTAGTGGACACACCTCCAGTCCACCCAACACAGTAGTGGACACACCTCCAGGCCACCCCAACACAGTAGTGGACACACCTCCAGGCCACCCCAACACAGTAGTGGACACACCTCCAGTCCACCCAACACAGTAGTGGACACACCTCCAGGCCACCCCAACACAGTAGTGGACACACCTCCAGGCCACCCCAACACAGTAGTGGACACACCTCCAGTCCACCCAACACAGTAGTGGACACACCTCCAGGCCACCCCAACACAGTAGTGGACACACCTCCAGGCCACCCCAACACAGTAGTGGACACACCTCCAGGCCATCCAACACAGTTTATTCAGGCCTGACAAAGAGACCTTCTGGTCAAAAACGTTAAAGTTTATTGGTTGGGAGCATTTCAACGCTTTTACACTTAACTACAAGTCCCCCTCCTAGCGGTATGCTAACATACAGATTACTCCCTCCCTGGGGGTCCTAGCGGTATGCTAACATACAGATTACTCCCTCCCTGGGGGTCCTAGCGGTATGCTAACATACAGATTACTCCCCTCCTGGGGTCCTAGCGGTATGCTAACATACAGATTACTCCCTCCCTGGGGGTCTAGCGGGTATGCTAACATACAGATTGACTCTCCTCCCCTGGGGTCCTAGCGGTATGCTAACATACAGATTACTCCCTCCCTCAACAGTACTGTAGGCCTGCTGTAGTGTTCTGTCCTAGCGGTATGCTAACATACAAATTACTCCCTCCCTCAACAGTACTGTAGGCCTGCTCTAGTGTTCTGTCCTGGGAGTCCTGGCGGTATGCCAACACACAGTAGTAATGCTCCCTCCAAGGAGCCCTAGCGGTCCTACCGTAGCGGTATGCTAACAGGCTGTAATACCCAGTCTATGGGGTGATAGCAGTCCTAGCGCACCGGTATGCTAACAGGATGTAATGCCCAGTCTGTGGGGTGGTAGCGGTCCTAGCATAGTGGTAGGCTAACAGAATGTAATGCCCAGTCTGTGGGGTGGTAGCGGTCCTAGCATAGTGGTAGGCTAACAGAATGTAATGCCCAGTCTGTGGGGTGGTAGCGGTCCTAGCATAGTGGTAGGCTAACAGGATGTAATGCCCAGTCTGTGGGGTGGTAGCGGTCCTAGCATAGTGGTAGGCTAACAGGATGTAATGCCCAGTCTGTGGGGTGGTAGCGGTCTTAGATAGCATATGCTTAAGCTAGCAGGTGTGGAAGTTCAGTCCTCTTGGCCCTGGAGGGTTTATTAACTGGGCCCTGGAGGGTTTACTAACTGGGCCCTGGAGGGTTTATTAACTGGGCCCTGGAGGGGGTTTACTAACTGGGCCCTGGAGGGTTTACTAACTGGGCCCTGGACTTTATTAACTGGGCCCTGGACTTTATTAACTGGGCTGTTTATTAACTGGGCCCTGGAGGGTTTATTAACTGGGCCCTGGAGGGTTTATTAGCTGGGCCCTGGAGGGTTTATTAACTGGGCACTGGGAGCCCTGGTTTATTGGGCTGTTATTAACTGGGCACTGAGGGTTTATTAACTGGGCCCTGGAGGGTTTATTAACTGGGGTCCTGGAGGGTTTATTAACTGGGCCCTGGAGGGTTTATTAACTGGGCCCTGGGGTTTTATTAACTGGGCCCTGGAGGGTTTATTAACTGGGCCCTGAGGGCTGGATTATTAACTGGGCCCTGGAGGTTTATTAACTGGGCCCTGGAGGTTTATTAACTGGGCCCTGGAGGGTTTATTAACTGGGCCCTGGAGGGTTTATTAACTGGGCCCTGGAGGATTCTTTATTAACTGGGCTGTTTATTAACTGGGCACTGGAGGGTTATTAACTGGGCCTGGACTTATAACGGGGCTGTTTATTAACTGGGCACTGGTTTATTAACTGCCCTGGAGGTTTATTAACTGGGCCCTGGAGGGTTTATTAACTGGGCCCTGGAGGGTTTATTAACTGGGCCCTGGAGGGTTTATTAACTGGGCCCTGGAGGGTTTATTAACTGGCCCTGAGGGTTTATTAACCCTGGAGGGTTTATTAACTGGGCCCTGGAGGGTTTATTAACTGGGCCCTGGAGGGTTTATTAACTGGGCCCTGGAGTTTTACTTTATACTGGGCTGCTGCTGAAAGCCCCAGTGACGTCACTACACTTCTGGAGGAGTTTATAGTTTATTAAAGACAGGGGGGGGGAGGCTGCGAGGAGAAGGGGTGAGGAGAGGAGGAGGAGGTGAGGGTGAGTTTTTGTGTTAGCCAGCACTAACAGCTCAGCGCGACAGAACGTAAATATTAAATTAAGTGAGCAGCTGTGTGTCAGAACCATGGGACCCTGGGGACTGATGCTAATCTAGCTCCCCTAGCTAGCTACACACATACCCACACTCTGTGTGTCAGAACCATGGGACCCTGGGGACTGATGCTAATCTAGCTCCCTACGCTAGCTACACACATACCCACACTCTGTGTGTCAGAACCATGGGACCCTGGGGACTGATGCTAATCTAGCTCCCCTAGCTAGCTACACACATACCCACACTCTGTGTGTCAGAACCATGGGACCCTGGGGACTGATGCTAATCTAGCTCCCCTAGCTAGCTACACACATACCCACACTCTGTGTGTCAGAACCATGGGACCCTGGGGACTGATGCTAATCTAGCTCCCCTAGCTAGCTACACACATACCCACACTCTGTGTGTCAGAACCATGGGACCCTGGGGACTGATGCTAATCTAGCTCCCCTCGCTAGCTACACACATACCCACACTCTGTGTGTCAGAACCATGGGACCCTGGGGACTGATGCTAATCTAGCTCCCTCGCTAGCTACACACATACCCACACTCTGTGTGTCAGAACCATGGGACCCTGGGGACTGATGCTAATCTAGCTCCCTCGCTAGCTACACACATACCCACACTCTGTGTGTCAGAACCATGGGACCCTGGGGACTGATGCTAATCTAGCTCCCTAGCTAGCTACACACATACCCACACTCTGTGTGTCAGAACCATGGGACCCTGGGGACTGATGCTAATCTAGCTCCCTAGCTAGCTACACACATACCCACACTCTGTGTGTCAGAACCATGGGACCCGGGGACTGATGCTAATCTAGCTCCCTCGCTAGCTACACACATACCCACACTCTGTGTGTCAGAACCATGGGACCCCGGGGACTGATGCTAATCTAGCTCCCCTAGCTAGCTACACACATACCCACACTCTGTGTGTCAGAAACCATGGGACCCTGGGGACTGATGCTAATCTAGCTCCCTCGCTAGCTACACACATACCCACACTCTGTGTGTCAGAACCATGGGACCCTGGGGACTGATGCTAATCTAGCTCCCCTAGCTAGCTACACACATACCCACACTCTGTGTGTCAGAACCATGGGACCCTGGGGACTGATGCTAATCTAGCTCCCCTCGCTAGCTACACACATACCCACACTCTGTGTGTCAGAACCATGGGACCCCGGGGACTGATGCTAATCTAGCTCCCCTAGCTAGCTACACACATACCCACACTCTGTGTGTCAGAACCATGGGACCCCGGGGACTGATGCTAAACTAGCTTCCCTAGCTAGCTACACACATACCCACACTCTGTGTGTCAGAACCATGGGACCCCGGGGACTGATGCTAAACTAGCTCCCCTAGCTAGCTACACACATACCCACACTCTGTGTGTCAGAACCATGGGACCCCGGGGACTGATGCTAATCTAGCTCCCCTCGCTAGCTACACACATACCCACACTCTGTGTGTCAGAACCATGGGACCCCGGGGACTGATGCTAAACTAGCTCCTCTAGCTAGCTACACACATACCCACACTCTGTGTGTCAGAACCATGGGACCCTGGGGACTGATGCTAAATCTGCCATGCTCCTCACTGGAAGCTCCCTAGCTAGCTACACACATACCCACACTCTGTGTGTCAGAACCATGGGACCCTGGGGACTGATGCTAATCTAGCTCCCCTCGCTAGCTACACACATACCCACACTCTGTGTGTCAGAACCATGGGACCCCGGGGACTGATGCTAAACTAGCTCCCCTAGCTAGCTACACACATACCCACACTCTGTGTGTCAGAACCATGGGACCCTGGGGACTGATGCTAATCTAGCTCCCCTCGCTAGCTACACACATACCCACACTCTGTGTGTCAGAACCATGGGACCCTGGGGACTGATGCTAATCTAGCTCCCCTAGCTAGCTACACACATACCCACACTCTGTGTGTCAGAACCATGGGACCCTGGGGACTGATGCTAATCTAGCTCCCCTAGCTAGCTACACACATACCCACACTCTGTGTGTCAGAACCATGGGACCCCGGGGACTGATGCTAATCTAGCTCCCCTCGCTAGCTACACACACATACCCACACTCTGTGTGTCAGAACCATGGGACCCCGGGGACTGATGCTAATCTAGCTCCCCTAGCTAGCTACACACATACCCACACTCTGTGTGTCAGAACCATGGGACCCTGGGGACTGATGCTAATCTAGCTCCCCTCGCTAGCTACACACATACCCACACTCTGTGTGTCAGAACCATGGGACCCCGGGGACTGATGCTAATCTAGCTCCCCTAGCTAGCTACACACATACCCACACTCTGTGTGTCAGAACCATGGGACCCTGGGGACTGATGCTAATCTAGCTCCCCTCGCTAGCTACACACATACCCACACTCTGTGTGTCAGAACCATGGGACCCCGGGGACTGATGCTAATCTAGCTCCCTAGCTAGCTACACACATACGCCACACACTCTGTGTGTCAGAACCATGGGACCCGGGGACTGATGCTAAACTAGCTTCCCTAGCTAGCTACACATACCCACACTCTGTGTGTCAGAACCATGGGACCCCGGGGACTGATGCTAAACTAGCTCCCCTAGCTAGCTACACACATACCCACACTCTGTGTGTCAGAACCATGGGACCCCGGGGACTGATGCTAATCTAGCTCCCCTCGCTAGCTACACACATACCCACACTCTGTGTGTCAGAACCATGGGACCCCGGGGACTGATGCTAAACTAGCTCCCCTAGCTAGCTACACACATACCCACACTCTGTGTGTCAGAACCATGGGACCCTGGGGACTGATGCTAATCTAGCTCCCTCGCTAGCTACACACATACCCACACTCTGTGTGTCAGAAACATGGGACCCTGGGGACTGATGCTAATCTAGCTCCCTAGCTAGCTACACACATACCCACACTCTGTGTGTCAGAACCATGGGACCCTGGGGACTGATGCTAATCTAGCTCCCTCGCTAGCTAACACATACCCACACTCTGTGTGTCAGAACCATGGGACCCCGGGACTGATGCTAAACTAGCTCCCCTAGCTAGCTACACACATACCCACACTCTGTGTGTCAGAAACATGGGACCCCGGGGACTGATGCTAATCTAGCTCCCCTCGCTAGCTACACACATACCCACACTCTGTGTGTCAGAAACATGGGACCCCGGGGACTGATGCTAAACTAGCTCCCCTCGCTAGCTACACACACACACATAAACACACATACCCACGCTCTGTGTGTGTGTGTGTATTTTGGAATGTACCCTAGCGCACCACGCATAAACACACAAAAACACAGTGAAAATGTTTTGACACACACACACTGCTAGAGTACACACCCACAACACACAGGGCAGGGGGGCAGGTTCCACAACACACAGGGCGTGGGGGGGCAGGTTCCACAACACACAGGGCGTGGGGGGGCAGGTTCCACAACACACAGGGCGTGGGGGGGGGCAGGTTCCACAACACACAGGGCGTGGGGGGCAGGTTCCACAACACACAGGGCGTGGGGGGCAGGTTCCACAACACACAGGGCGTGGGGGAGGGGCAGGTTCCACAACACACAGGGCGTGGGGGGGCAGGTTCCACAACACACAGGGCGTGGGGGGGCAGGTTCCACAACACACAGGGCGTGGGGGGCAGGTTCCACAACACACAGGGCGTGGGGGGCAGGTTCCACAACACACAGGGCGTGGGGGGCAGGTTCCACAACACACAGGGCGTGGGGGGGCAGGTTCCACAACACACAGGGCGTGGGGGCAGGTTCCACAACACACAGGGCGTGGGGGGCAGGTTCCACAACACACAGGGCAGGGGGCAGGTTCCACAACACACAGGGCGTGGGGGCAGGTTCCACAACACACAGGGCGTGGGGGGCAGGTTCCACAACACACAGGGCGTGGGGGGAGGGGCAGGTTCCACAACACACAGGGTGTGGGGGGCAGGTTCCACAACACACAGGGCGTGGGGGAGGAGGTTCCACAACACACAGGGCGTGGGGGGGAGGTTCCACAACACACAGGGCGTGGGGGGCAGGTTCCACAACACACAGGGCGTGGGGGGGCAGGTTCCACAACACACAGGGCGTGGGGGGCAGGTTCCACAACACACAGGGCGTGGGGGGCAGGTTCCACAACACACAGGGCGTGGGGGAGGTTCCACAACACACAGGGCGTGGGGGCAGGTTCCACAACACACAGGGCGTGGGGGAGGTTCCACAACACACAGGGCGTGGGGGAGGTTCCACAACACACAGGGCGTGGGGGGCAGGTTCCACAACACACAGGGCGTGGGGGGCAGGTTCCACAACACACAGGGCGTGGGGGAGGGGCAGGTTCCACAACACACAGGGCGTGGGGGGCAGGTTCCACAACACACAGGGCGTGGGGGGCAGGTTCCACAACACACAGGGCGTGGGGGCAGGTTCCACAACACACAGGGCGTGGGGGCAGGTTCCACAACACACAGGCGTGGGGAGGGGCAGGTTCCACAACACACAGGGCGTGGGGGGCAGGTTCCACAACACACAGGGCGTGGGGGGAGGGGCAGGTTCCACAACACACAGGGCGTGGGGGGTTCCAGAGCTGTGACATCATCAGCAGTAGAATGTTTTATGTTTTAAAATGCATGATGTCATCAAGTCACTTCACGGCTGACAGGAAGACGAGGCAACAAGCTGCACATGTAGACACACACACACACACACACACACACACACACACACTCATCCTGTGGGTCTTGGAGACTGAGTAGGGGCTAGTCTACTGTACACTGAACCTTTCTGCTTTGATCTACTCTATTGTGTGTGTGGTGTGGTGTGTGTGTGTGGTGTGTGTGTGTGTGGTGTGGTGTGTGTGTGTGTGTGTGTGGTGGTGTGTGTGTGTGTGTGTGGTGGTGTGTGTTGTTGTCCTGAGCAGGTATCCTTCATGGGGCTGGTCTCTGGCAGCTCCCCAAACAGCTGTACCTCCCAGTAGACCAGAAGTCAGCCCTCGCGCCCAACAGTCACGTCAAATACGTCTGGTAAGAACTGAACTCTATAACACACACACACACACACACCCACCCACACAGCCCCGGTCCCCAACAGCCACCCACCCACCCACCCACACACACACACACACCCACCCACCCACCCACACACACAGCCCCGGTCCCCACCCACCCACACCCACCCTCCCACACACACAGCCCCGGTCCCCAACAGCCAGCCAGCCACCCACCCACACACACAGCCCCGTCCCAACAGCCACCTGTCTGAAAGGAAGGGATCCCTGCTGTTAGTAGAGAGTGAGATTCAGAAACTCTGGAGGACCGTGGATTGATGTATTAATTGTGACAGGGACAGTTTACATTCATCATCATCAACATTACTATTAGTAATGAAACATCCATGTAAATGTCCTGGGAAGGTCAGGGCCACACACACAGCCTCGCAAACACAAATACCACTACAAAACCCCATAGGAATACATTACACCCAATACAATATGATTCTATCAACAAAACCCCACCCCATAGGAATACAAAACCCCATAGGAAGGAATATTTCACCCAATACAATATGATTCTATCAACAAACCCCATAGGAATACATGCACAATATACAAACAAAACCCCATAGGAATACATTACACCCAATGTGATCTGTTAAATCACGCTGTCATCAGATGTCCTCTTTACATATGAGGAGACGAGGAACTCAGGTGTTCAGGCTCACGGTTTGAGCCTGATCTAAACAGGTAGAAGTGTGTAGTAATCAGTTCAGTTTGCCAAGTCTATGGGCAGTGTATTCCAGTATGTTGAGAGGGCTGATTGGCTGAGAGGGCTGATTGGCTGAGAGGCTGATTGGCTGAGAGGGCTGATTGGCTGAGAAGGCTGATTGGCTGAGAGGGCTGATTGGCTGAGAGGGCTGATTGGCTGAGAGAGGGCTGATTGGCTGAGAAGGGCTGATTGGCTGAGTCTGGAAATGGACAACGCCGTCCCCTGTAGTTACTGCCCTTGTTATCCTGGAAGTGGTTTCCTTCAGCATGGCCAGCAGAACCGCCCTCCATCACACTGCTGAAACTAAGCAGGTTTGGTCCTGGTCGGTCTGGGAGAGCAGATGTGTGTTAGTGTTTGAATAGGTACAACATATCTAGTGATTTAACATGTGTGGTAGTGATTTAACATGTGTGGTAGTGTTTGAATAGGCACAACATATCTAGTGATTTAACATGTGTGGTAGTGTTTGAATAGGTACAACATATCTAGTGATTTAACATGTGTGGTAGTGTTTGAATAGGCACAACATATCTAGTGATTTAACATGTGTGGTAGTGATTTAACATGTGTGGTAGTGTTTGAATAGGCACAACATATCTAGTGATTTAACATGTGTGGTAGTGATTTAACATGTGTGGTAGTGTTTGAATAGGCACAACATATCTAGTGATTTAACATGTGTGGTAGTGTTTGAATAGGTACAACATATCTAGTGATTTAACATGTGTGATAGTGTTTGAATAGGTACAACATATCTAGTGATTTAACATGTGTGGTAGTGTTTGAATAGGCACAACATATCTAGTGATTTAACATGTGTGGTAGTGATTTAACATGTGTGGTAGTGTTTGAATAGGTACAACATATCTAGTGATTTAACATGTGTGGTAGTGATTTAACATGGGTGGTAGTGTTTGAATAGGCACAACATATCTAGTGATTTAACATGGGTGGTAGTGT
>NW_027035166.1:0-9757 GCF_034236695.1 Oncorhynchus nerka | reverse complement strand
AGTTAAACTGGGATGTGGACATGATTACATTTTACATTACATCATTTACATTTAAGTCATTTAGCAGACGCTCTTATCCAGAGCGACTTACAAATTGGTGCTTTCACCTTATGACATCCAGTGGAACAGCCACTTTACAATAGTGCATCTAGGTCTTTTAAGGGGGGAGGGGGAGAAGGATTACTTTATCCTATCCTAGGTATTCCTTAAAGAGGTGGGGTTTCAGGTGTCTCCGGAAGGTGGTGATTGACTCCGCTGTCCTGGCGTCGTGAGGGAGTTTGTTCCACCATTGGGGGCCAGAGCAGCGAACAGTTTTGACTGGGCTGAGCGGGAACTGTACTTCCTCAGTGGTAGGGAGGCGAGCAGGCCAGAGGTGGATGAACGCAGTGCCCTTGTTTGGGTGTAGGGCCTGATCAGAGCCTGGAGGTAGTGAGGTGCCGTTCCCCTCACAGCTCCGTAGGCAAGCACCATGGTCTTGTAGCGGATGCGAGCTTCAACTGGAAGCCAGTGGAGAGAGCGGAGGAGCGGGGTGACGTGAGAGAACTTGGGAAGGTTGAACACCAGACGGGCTGCGGCGTTCTGGATGAGTTGTAGGGGTTTAATGGCACAGGCAGGGAGCCCAGCCAACAGCGAGTTGCAGTAATCCAGACGGGAGATGACAAGTGCCTGGATTAGGACCTGCGCCGCTTCCTGTGTGAGGCAGGGTCGTACTCTGCGGATGTTGTAGAGCATGAACCTACAGGAACGGGCCACCGCCTTGATGTTATTTGAGAACGACAGGGTGTTGTCCAGGATCACGCCAAGGTTCTTAGCGCTCTGGGACGAGGACACAATGGAGTTGTCAACCGTGATGGCGAGATCATGGAACGGGCAGTCCTTCCCGGGAGGAAGAGCAGCTCCGTCTTGCCGAGGTTCAGCTTGAGGTGATGATCCGTCATCCACACTGATATGTCTGCCAGACATGCAGAGATGCGATTCGCCACCTGGTCGTCAGAAGGGGGAAAGGAGAAGATTAATTGTGTGTCGTCTGCATAGCAATGATAGGAGAGACCATGTGAGGTTATGACAGAGCCAAGTGACTTGGTGTATAGCGAGAATAGGAGAGGGCCTAGAACAGAGCCCTGGGGGACACCAGTGGTGAGAGCACGTGGTGAGGAGACGGATTCTCGCCACGCCACCTGGTAGGAGCGACCTGTCAGGTAGGACGCAATCCAAGCGTGGGCCGCGCCGAGGATGCCCAACTCGGAGAGGGTGGAGAGGAGGATCTGATGGTTCACAGTATCGAAGGCAGCCGATAGGTCTAGAAGGATGAGAGCAGAGGAGAGAGAGTTAGCTTTAGCAGTGCGGAGCGCCTCCGTGATACAGAGAAGAGCAGTCTCAGTTGAATGACTAGTCTTGAAACCTGACTGATTTGGATCAAGAAGGTCATTCTGAGAGAGATAGCGGGAGAGCTGGCCAAGGACGGCACGTTCAAGAGTTTTGGAGAGAAAAGAAAGAAGGGATACTGGTCTGTAGTTGTTGACATCGGAGGGATCGAGTGTAGGTTTTTTCAGAAGGGGTGCAACTCTCGCTCTCTTGAAGACGGGAGGGACGTAGCCAGCGGTCAGGGATGAGTTGATGAGCGAGGTGAGGTAAGGGAGAAGGTCACCGGAGATGGTCTGGAGAAGAGAGGAGGGGATAGGGTCAAGCGGGCAGGTTGTTGGGCGGCCGGCCGTCACAAGACGCGAGATGTCATCTGGAGAGAGAGGGAGAAAGAGGTCAGAGCACAGGGTAGGGCAGTGTGAGCAGAACTAGCGTGCCGTTTTGACTTAGCAAACGAGGATCGGATGTCGTCGACCTTCTTTCAAAATGGTTGGACGAAGTCATCTGCAGAGAGGGGAGGAGGGGGGAGGGGGAGGAGGATTCCAAGAGGGAGGAGAAGGTGGGCAAAGAGCTTCCTAGGGTTAGAGGCAGATGCTTGGAATTTAGAGTGGTAGAAAGTGGCTTTAGCAGCAGAGACAGGAGGAAAAATGTAGAGAGGAGGGAGGAAAGGATGCCAGGTCTGCAGGGGAGGCGTAGTTTCTTCTCATTTCCGCTCGGCTGCCCGGAGCTCCCGTTCTGTGAGCCGCAATGAGTCGCTGAGCCACGGAGCGGGGAGGAGGACCGAGCCGGCCTGGAGGATAGGGGGACATAGAGAGTCAAAGGATGCAGAAAGGAGGAGAGGAGGGTTGAGGAGGCAGAATCAGGAGATAGGTTGGAGAAGGTTTGAGCAGAGGAAGAGATGATAGGATGGAAGAGGAGAGAGTAGCGGGGGAGAGAGAGCGAAGGTTGGGACGGCGCGATACCATCCGAGTAGGGGCAGTGTGGGCAGTGTTGGATGAGAGCGAGAGGGAAAAGGATACAAGGTAGTGGTCGGAGACTTGGAGGAGTTGCAATGAGGTTAGTGGAGGAACAGCATCTAGTAAAGATGAGGTCGAGCGTATTGCCTGCCTTGTGAGTAGGGGGGGAAGGTGAGAGGGTGAGGTCAAAAGAGGAGAGGAGTGGAAAGAAGGAGGCAGAGAGGAATGAGTCAAAGGTAGACGTGGGGAGGTTAAAGTCGCCCAGAACTGTGAGAGGTGAGCCGTCCTCAGGAAAGGAGCTTATCAAGGCATCAAGCTCATTGATGAACTCTCCGAGGAACCTGGAGGGCGATAAATGATAAGGATGTTAAGCTTGAAAGGGCTGGTAACTGTGACAGCATGGAATTCAAAGGAGGCGATAGACAGATGGGTAAGGGGAGAAAGAGAAGACCACTTGGGAGAGATGAGGATCCCGGTGCCACCACCCCGCTGACCAGAAGCTCTCGGGGTGTGCGAGCACGTGGGCGGACGAAGAGAGAGCAGTAGGAGTAGCGGTGTTGTCTGTGGTGATCCATGTTTCCGTCAGAGCCAAGAAGTCGAGGACTGGAGGGAGACATAGGCTGAGATGAACTCTGCCTTGTTGGCCGCAGATCGGCAGTTCCAGAGGCTACCGGAGACCTGGAACTCCACGTGGGTTGTGCGCGCTGGGACCACCAGATTAGGGTGGCTGCGGCCATGCGGTGTTTGTGCGTTTGTATGGTCTGTGCAGAGAGGAGAGAACAGGGATAGACAGACACATAGTTGACAGGCTAGAGAAGAGGCTACGCTAATGCAGAGGAGATTGGAATGACAAGTGGACTACACGTCTCGAATGTTCAGAAAGTTAAGCTTACGTAGCAAGAATCTAATTGACTAAAATGATTAAAATGATAGAGTACTGCTGGGGTAGGCTAGCTGCGTTGTTGACACTACCCTAATCAAGTCGTACCGTTGAGTGTGAAGTTTCTACAATGCTGCTTATCGGGAGCTAGCTGGCTAGCTAGCAGTGTTGGTTACGTTACGTTGCGTAGGAGAACGACAATAGCTGGCTAGCTAACCTAGAAAATCGCTCTAGACTACACAATTATCTTTGAAACAAAGACGGCTATGTAGCTAGCTATGTAGCTAGCTACGATCAAACAAATCACACCGTTGGGACTGTAATGAAATGAAGTGAAAAAGTGATACTACCTGTGGAGCGACGCGGAATGCGACCGGAATGCGAAAGTTCTATTCAGTAGACGTTGGCTGGCTATTGGCTAGCTAGGAGTGTCTCCTACGTTAAGGACGACAAAATAGCTGGCTAGCTAACCTCGGTGAATTAAGATAATCACTCTAAGACTACACACTCTAAACTACACAGTTATCTTGGATACGAAGACAGCAAAGACAACTATGTAGCTATCTAATACTACACTAATCAAGTCGTTCGGTTGAGTGTGATAGTTACTACAGTGCTACGGTAGCCGGTGAACGTATGCTAGCTGCTAGGCAGATAGGAGGGCGACGAAATACGATAATAACGCAATTATCACTCTAAGACTCCACACTCTAAGCTACACAATTATCTTGGATACGAAGACAGCAAAGACAACTATGTAGCTAGCTATGTAGCTAGCTAACACTACACTAATCAAGTCGTTCAGTTGAGTGTGATAGTTACTACAGTGCTACGGTAGCCGGTGAACGTATGCTAGCTGGCTAGCTGCTAGGCAGATAGGAGGGCGACGAAATACGATAATAACGCAATTATCACTCTAAGACTCCACACTCTAAGCTACACAATTATCTTGGATACGAAGACAGCAAAGACAACTATGTAGCTAGCTATGTAGCTAGCTAACACTACACTAATCAAGACGTTCAGTTGAGTGTGATAGTACTACAGTGCTACGGTAGACGGTGAACGTGTTGGACAGATAGGAGACGACAGATAGGAGACGACGAAATACGATAATTACGCAATTATCTTTGATACAACGACGACTATGTAGCTAGCTAAGAGGAAATTGCTAAGATTAGACAAATCAGACCGTTGTACTATAATGAAATGTAATGAAATGTAATGAAAAAGTTATACAACCTGCAGACCGAAGCGCGGATGCGACCAGATCGCTCCAACCCGGACAGTTACGGGTGAGTGGACCCCAGACCTCTCAACCATAAAGGGAAATGGGTTCTATAACTGATTTATAACGGACTATAACTATAACTGAACTCAAGTATTTTTAGACAGATCCAAAATGGCATGTCAAATTGCATTGACATGTTGTTCTCTCAGATCGTTCAGAGCTTTGTGGAAGTTCTTGTGGCAATGTTTAGGCCGAGGTATGTATAGTTTGTGTGCTCCAGGTCAACGGTGTCTTGATGGAGTTTGTAATTGTGGTCCGGGCAACTGGACCTTTTTTGGAAACCACTATTATTGTCTTACTGAGATCTACTGTCAGGGCCCAGGTCTGTCAGGGCCCAGGTCTGTCAGGACCCAGGTCTGTCAGGGCCCAGGTCTGTCAGGGCCCAGACATGATGCTAAGGTTAGGGTTGTGGTTGAGATTAGGGTTGAACTGGGATGTGGACATGAAGCTAAGGTTTGGGTTGTGGTTGAGATTAGGGTTGAACTAGGATGCGGACATGAAGCTAAGGTTTGGGTTGTGTTTATCAAACCGACAAGGTAAAGACACAGGTAAAGACACACAGCTGATCTAAAGATGTTTGCGAACCTACCACTAACGTGAATTAATGGAGGCTATGTTTTACTGGTTCCCATCTCTCTCTCATTTTCAATTTAAGGGGCTTCAATAGCATGGGAAAAATATGTTTACATTGCCAAAGCAAGTGAAATAGACAATAAACACTTAGTGAAATAAACAATAAATAACAGTAAACATTACATTTAGTATTATGTGTATATATACAGTCTTGTAATGATGTGCAAATAGTTCAAAAGGAAAAATAAATCAAAATAAATATAGGTTGTATTTACAGTGGTATTTGTCCTTCACTGATTGCCCTTTTGTAGTGGCAACTGGTCACACATATTTCTGCTGTGATGGCACATTGTGATGACACACTGTGATGGCACACTGTGGAATTTCACCCAATAGATTTGGGTTTAATTTATATTTGTTTTTCGAATTCTTTGTGGATCTGTGTATTCTGAGGAAATATGTGTCTCTAATATGGTCATTCATTTGGGAGGACCTTAGAAGTGCAAATCAGTTACCACCTCACCTTGGGGGCAGTGTGCACATAGCCTGTCTTCTATTGAGAGCTACGCCTGCCATTGGCGGCCTTTCTCAATAGCAAGGCTGTGCTCGCTGAGTTTGGACATAGTCAAAGATTTCCTTTATTTTTGGTTCAGTCACAGTGGTCAGGTATTCTGCCACTCTGTATTCTCTGTTTAGGGCCAAATAGCATTCTAGTTTGCTTTGTTTTTTTGTTTATTCTTTCCAATGTGTCAAGTAATTATCTTTTTGTTTTCTCATGATTTGGTTGGGTCTAATTGTGTTGCTGTCCTGGGGCTAAGGTGCGGTCTGTTTGTATTTGCTTATGGGGCTCTTCTCCAGGTATGGGAATTGGTTCCTTTTAGGTGGTTGTAGAATTGAATGTCTCTTTTCTGGATTTTTATAATTAGTGGGTATCGGCCTAATTTTGCTCTGCATGCATTCTTTGTTGTTCTACATTGTACACGGGGGATATTTTTGCAGAATTCTGTATGCAGAGTCTCAATTTGGTGTTTGTCCCATTTTGTGAATATCTAGGTTGGTGAGTGGACCCCAGACCTCTCAACCATAAAGGGAAATGGGTTCTATAACTGATTTATAACGGACTATAACTATAACTGAACTCAAGTATTTTTAGACAGATCCAAAATGGCATGTCAAATTGCATTGACATGTTGTTCTCTCAGATCGTTCAGAGCTTTGTGGAAGTTCTTGTGGCAATGTTTAGGCCGAGGTATGTATAGTTTGTGTGCTCCAGGTCAACGGTGTCTTGATGGAGTTTGTAATTGTGGTCCGGGCAACTGGACCTTTTTTGGAAACCACTATTATTGTCTTACTGAGATTTACTGTCAGGGCCCAGGTCTGTCAGGGCCCAGGTCTGTCAGGACCCAGGTCTGTCAGGGCCCAGGTCTGTCAGGACCCAGGTCTGTCAGGGCCCAGGTCTGTCAGGGCCCAGACATGATGCTAAGGTTAGGGTTGTGGTTGAGATTAGGGTTGAACTGGGATGTGGACATGAAGCTAAGGTTTGGGTTGTGGTTGAGATTAGGGTTGAACTGGGATGCGGACATGAAGCTAAGGTTTGGGTTGTGTTTATCAAACCGACAAGGTAAAGACACACAGCTGATCTAAAGATGTTTGCGAACCTACCACTAACGTGAATTAATGGAGGCTATGTTTTACTGGTTCCCATCTCTCTCTCATTTTCAATTTAAGGGGCTTCAATAGCATGGGAAAAATATGTTTACATTGCCAAAGCAAGTGAAATAGACAATAAACACTTAGTGAAATAAACAATAAATAACAGTAAACATTACATTTAGTATTATGTGTATATATACAGTGTTGTAATGATGTGCAAATAGTTCAAAAGGAAAAATAAATCAAAATAAATATAGGTTGTATTTACAGTGGTATTTGTCCTTCACTGATTGCCCTTTTGTAGTGGCAACTGGTCACACATATTTCTGCTGTGATGGCACATTGTGATGACACACTGTGATGGCACACTGTGGAATTTCACCCAATAGATTTGGGTTTAATTTATATTTGTTTTTCGGAATTCTTTGTGGATCTGTGTATTCTGAGGGAAATATGTGTCTCTAATATGGTCATTCATTTGGGAGGACCTTAGGAAGTGCAAATCAGTTACCACCTCACCTTGTGGGCAGTGTGCACATAGCCTGTCTTCTATTGAGAGCTACGCCTGCCATTGGCGGCCTTTCTCAATAGCAAGGCTGTGCTCGTGAGTTTGGACATAGTCAAAGATTTCCTTTATTTTGGTTCAGTCACAGTGGTCAGGTATTCTGCCACTCTGTATTCTCTGTTTAGGGCCAAATAGCATTCTAGTTTGCTTTGTTTTTTGTTTATTCTTTCCAATGTGTCAAGTAATTATCTTTTTGTTTTCTCATGATTTGGTTGGGTCTAATTGTGTTGCTGTCCTGGGGCTAAGGTGCGGTCTGTTTGTATTTGCTTATGGGGCTCTTCTCCAGGTATGGGAATTGGTTCCTTTTAGGTGGTTGTAGAATTGAATGTCTCTTTTCTGGATTTTTATAATTAGTGGGTATCGGCCTAATTTTGCTCTGCATGCATTCTTTGTTGTTCTACATTGTACACGGGGATATTTTTGCAGAATTCTGTATGCAGAGTCTCAATTTGGTGTTTGTCCCATTTGTGAATATCTAGGTTGGTGAGTGGACCCCAGACCTCTCAACCATAAAGGGAAATGGGTTCTATAACTGATTTATAACGGATATAACTATAACTGAACTCAAGTATTTTTAGACAGATCCAAAATGGCATGTCAAATTGCATTGACATGTTGTTCTCTCAGATCGTTCAGAGCTTTGTGGGGAAGTTCTTGTGGCAAATGTTTAGGCCGAGGTATGTATAGTTTGTGTGCTCCAGGTCAACGGTGTCTTGATGGAGTTTGTAATTGTGGTCCGGGCAACTGGACCTGGAAACCACTATTATTGTCTTACTGAGATCTACTGTCAGGGCCCAGGTCTGTCAGGGCCCAGGTCTGTCAGGGACCCAGGTCTGTCAGGGCCCAGGTCTGTCGGGGCCCAGACATGATGCTAAGGTTAGGGTTGTGGTTGAGATTAGGTTGAACTGGGATGTGGACAGCTAAGGGTTGGGTTGGGTTGAGATTAGGGTTGAAACTAGGATGCGACATGAAGCTAAGGTTTGGGTTGTGTTTATCAAACCGACAAGGTAAAGACACAGGTAAAGACACACAGCTGATCTAAAGATGTTTCGAACCTACCACTAACGTGAATTAATGGAGGCTATGTTTTACTGGTTCCCATCTCTCTCTCATTTTCAATTTAAGGGCTTCAATAGCATGGGAAAAATATGTTTTACATTGCCAAAGCAAGTGAAATAGACAATAAACACTTAGTGAAATAAACAATAAATAACAGTAAACATTACATTTAGTATTATGTGTATATATACAGTGTTGTAATGATGTGCAAATAGTTCAAAAGGAAAAATAAATCAAAATAAATATAGGTTGTATTTACAGTGGTATTTGTCCTTCACTGATTGCCCCCTTTGTAGTGCAACTGGTCACACATATTTCTGCTGTGATGGCACATTGTGATGACACACTGTGATGGCACACTGTGGAATTTCACCCAATAGATTTGGGTTTAATTTATATTTGTTTTTCAATTCTTTGTGGATCTGTGTATTCTGAGGGAAATATGTGTCTCTAATATGGTCATTCATTTGGGAGGACCTTAGGAAGTCTCAAATCAGTTACCACCTCACCTTGTGGGCAGTGTTGCACATAGCCTGTCTTCTATTGAGAGCTATGCCTGCCATTGGCGGCTCTCTTCTCAATAGCAAGGCTGTGTCGCTGAGTTTGACATAGTCAAAGATTTTTTATTTGGTCAGTCACAGGGTCAGGTATTCTGCCACTCTGTATTCTCTGTTTAGGGCCAAATAATTCTGGTTTGCTTTGTTTTTTTTTTTTTTTTGTTTTATTTTCAATGTGTCAAGTAATTATATCTTTTGTTTTCTCATGATTTGGTTGGGTCTAATTGTGTTTTGCTGTCTGGGGCTAAGGTGCGGTCTGTTTGTATTTGCTTATGGGCTCTTTCTCAGGTATAGGAACTGGTTCTTTTAGGTGGTTGCTTAGAATTGAATGTCTTTTTCTGGATTTTATAATTAGTGGGTATCGGCCTAATTTTGCTCTGCATGCATTCTTTGTTGTTCTACATTGTACACGGGGATATTTTTGCAGAATTCTGTATGCAGTCTCAATTTGGTGTTTGTCCCATTTTGTGATATCTAGGTTGAGGTGGTGGACCTCAGACCTCTCAAACATAAAGGGAAATGGGTTCTATAACTGATTTATAACGGACTATAACTATAACTGAACTCAAGTATTTTTAGACAGATCCAAAATGGCATGTCAAATTGCATTGACATGTTGTTCTCTCAGATCGTTCAGAGCTTTGTGGAAGTTCTTGTGGCAATGTTTAGGCCGAGTATGTATAGTTTGTGTGCTCCAGGTCAACGGTGTCTTGATGGAGTTTGTAATTGTGGTCCGGCAACTGGACCTTTTTTGGAAACCACTATTATTGTCTTACTGAGATTTACTGTCAGGCCCAGGTCTGTCAGGGTCTGTCAGGTCTGTCAGGGGCCCAGGTCTGTCAGGGCCCAGGTCTGTCAGGG
>NW_027035165.1:0-9754 GCF_034236695.1 Oncorhynchus nerka | reverse complement strand
CCTGCCCAGGTACAAACACCAGACCTGCCCAGGTACAAACACACAGACCTGCCCAGGTACAAACACTAGACCTGCCCAGGTACAAACCTCACCTGCCCAGGTACAAACACTCAGACCTGCCCAGGTACAAACACACACTGACCTGCCCAGGTACAAACACTCAGACCTGCCCAGGTACAAACACTCAGACCTGCCCAGGTACAAACACAGACTGCCCAGGTCAAACACTGACCTGCCCAGGTACAAACACTCAGACCTGCCCAGGTACAAACACTCAGACCTGCCCAGGTACAAACACCACACCTGCTCAGGTACAAACACTCAGACTTGCCCAGGTCACGAGACACATCAGACCTGCCCAGGTACAAACACTCACACCTGCCCAGGTACAAACACTCAGACCTGCCCAGGTACAAACACTCACACCTGCCCAGGTACAAACACTCAGACCTGCCCAGGTACAAACACTCAGACCTGCCCAGGTACAAACACTCAGACCTGCCCAGGTACAAACACTCAGACCTGCCCAGGTACAAACACACAGACCTGCCCAGGTACAAACACTCAGACCTGCCCAGGTACAAACACACAGACCTGCCCAGGTACAAACACACAGACCTGCCCAGGTACAAACACACAGACCTGCCCAGGTACAAACACTCAGACCTGCCCAGGTACAAACACTCAGACCTGCCCAGGTACAAACACTCACACCTGCCCAGGTACAAACACTCCTTCATTCTTCACTGTCTATCACAGTGGTTCTTAATCCTCTCCTCCGGGACCCGCCCATATTTCACAATTTTCCTACATCATCAGATTGAGGTGAGAATCGTATGTGTATCCAGGGATTGAAATGAAGCTAATTCTTGACATTAGGGATAGCAGTGGCCTGTGGCTAGTTCTTCTCAAACTGAGCTAGTATAAAATGTCCCCGTCTAGCACCATGACGGTCTACAAGTCCAGCTGGCCAGTGTCCTTAAAGGCATACTTCCTGATTTTGGCAATGAGGCCCTTTTGTCTCAGTCCCCAGAGCCCGATGAACATGGTGAATACCATGTTTATGTCTCTTTGTCCCGTAATGGAGGATGTTACATGAGCCAGTGCTAACTAGCGTTAGAGCAATGACTGGAAGTCTGTGGATATCTGCTAGCATGCTATGTTTAATTGACTGGAAGTCTATGGGTATCTGCTAGCATGCTATGTTTAATTGACTGGAAGTCTATGGGTATCTGCTAGCATGCTATGTTTAATTGACTGGACGTCTATGGGTATCTGCTAGCATGCTATGTTTAATTGACTGGAAGTTTATGGGTATCTGCTAGCATGCTATGTTTATTTGACTGGAAGTCTATGGGTATCTGCTAGCATGCTATGTTTAATTGACTGGACGTCTATGGGTATCTGCTAGCATGCTATGTTTAATTGACTGGAAGTCTATGGGTATCTGCTAGCATGCTATGTTTAATTGACTGGAAGTCTATGGGTATCTGCTAGCATGCTATGTTTAATTGACTGGACGTCTATGGGTATCTGCTAGCATGCTATGTTTAATTGACTGGAAGTCTATGGGTATCTGCTTGCATGCTATGTTTAATTGACTGGACGTCTATGGGTATCTGCTAGCATGCTATGTTTAATTGACTGGAAGTCTATGGGTATCTGCTAGCATGCTATGTCTATTTGACTGGAAGTCTATGGGTATCTGCTAGCATGCTATGATTGTATCCCCATAGACATCCAGTCATTGTGTTAATGCTAGTTAGCTATTTCCTTCAAACTGCACTCAGATACATCAAAATGGTATCGGCAAGTTTTTCCTCATTGCCAAAATCCCGAAGTAACCCTTTTAAAATGTCCCTCTTCTCCTCTCCCTGATCCTCTTCTCCTCTCCCTGATCCTCTTCTCCTCTCCCTGATCCTCTTCTCCTCTCCCTGATCCTCTCCCTGATCCTCTTCTCCTCTCCCTGATCCTCTTCTCCTCTCCCTGATCCGCTTCTCCTCTCCCTGATCCGCTTCTCCTCTCCCTGATCCGCTTCTCCTCTCCCTGATCCTCTTCTCCTCTCCCTGATCCTCTTCTCCTCTCCCTGATCCGCTTCTCCTCTCCCTGATCCCCTTCTCCTCTCCCTGATTCCCCCTTCGCCTCCCCTGATTCCGCTTCGCCTCTCCCTGATTCCCCTTCTCCTCTCCCTGATTCCCTCTTCGCCTCTCCCTGATTCCCTTCTCTCTCTCCTGATCCTCTTCTCCTCTCCCTGATCCTCTTCTCCTCTCCCTGATCCGCTTCTCCTCTCCCTGATCCGCTTCTCCTCTCCCTGATCCGCTTCTCCTCTCCCTGATCCGCTTCTCCTCTCCCTGATCCGCTTCTCCTCTCCCTGATCCGCTTCTCCTCTCCCTGATCCGCTTCTCCTCTCCTGATCCTTCTCTCTCTCTCTGATCCGCTTCTCCTCTCCCTGATCCCCTTCTCCTCTCCCTGATCCCCTTCTCCTCTCCCTGATCCTCTTCTCCTCTCCCTGATCCTCTTCTCCTCTCCCTGATCCGCTTCTCCCTGATCCTCTTCTCCTCTCCCTGATCCTATTCTCCTCTCCCTGATCCTATTCTCCTCTCCCTGATTCCCTCTTCTCCTCTCCCTGATTCCCTCTTCTCCTCTCCCTGATTCCCTCTTCTCCTCTCCCTGATTCCCTCTTCTCCTCTCCCTGATTCCCCCTTCTCCTCTCCTGATCCCTTCTCCTCTCCCTGATCCTCTTCCCCTCTCCCTGATTCCCTCTTCTCCTCTCCCTGATTCCTCTTCTCCTCTCCCTGATTCCCTCTTCTCTCTCCTGATTCCATCCTCTCCCTGATTCCATCTTCTCCTCTCCTGATTCCCCCTTAGCCTCTCCTGATTCCCTCTTCTCCTCTCCCTGATTCCCCTTCTCTCTCTGATTCCCCTTCGCCTCTCCTGATTCCCCTTCTCCTCTCCTGATTCCCTTCTCCTCTCCTGATCCCTTCTCCTCCCTGATTCCCCTTCTCCTCTCCCTGATCCCTTCTCCTCTCCCTGATCCCCTTCTCCTCTCCCTGATCCTCTTCTCCTCTCCCTGATCCTCTTCTCCTCTCCCTGATCCTCTTCTCCTCTCCCTGATCCTCTTCTCCTCTCCCTGATCCTCTTCTCCTCTCCCTGATCCTCTTCTCCTCTCCCTGATCCTATTCTCCTCTCCCTGATCCTATTCTCCTCTCCCTGATCCTATTCTCCTCTCCCTGATTCCCTCTTATCCTCCCTGATTCCCTCCTTCTCCTCTCCCTGATTCCTCTTCTCTCTCTCCTGATTCCACTTTCGCCTCTCCTGATTCCCCCTTCGCCTCTCCTGATCCCCTTCTCCTCTCGCTGATTCCTTCTCCTCTCCTGATTCCTACTTCTCTCTCGCTGATTCCCTGCTCCTCTCTCCTGATTCCTCTCTTCGCCTCTCCCTGATCCTCTTCGCTCCCTGATTCCTTCACCTCTCCTGATTCCATCCTCTCCCTGATTCCCCCTTGCCTCTCCCTGATTCCCCCTTCTCCTCTCCTGATTCTTGCCTCTCTGATTCCCTCTTCGCCTCTCCTGATTCCTTCCCTTCCTCTCCCTGATTCCATCTTCTCCTCTCCCTGCTCCTGATTCCCCCTTCGCCTCTCCCTGATTCCCTCTTTCCTCTCCTGATTCCATCTTCTCCTCTCCTGATTCCCTCTCCTCTCCCTGATTCCCCTCTCTCGCCTCTTCCTGCTCCTGATTCCCCTCTCTCCTCTCCCTGATTCCCCCTTCTCCTCTCCTGATCTCCTCTCCTCTCCCTGATCCTCTTCTTCCCTCGCTGATTCCCCTTTCTCCTCTCGCTGATTCCTCCTTCTCCTCTCCCTGATTCCTTCTCTCCTGATTCCATCTTCTCTCTCCCTGATTCCCTCTTCGCCTCTCCCTGATTCCCTCTTCTCCTCTCCCTGATTTAATCTTCTCCCTGATTCCCTCTTATCCTCTCCCTGATTCCATCTTCTCCTCTCCCTGATTCCTCCTCTTCGCCTCTCCTGATTCCCCTTCCTCCTCCTCCCTGATTCCCCCTTCTCCTCTCCTGATTCCCCTTCTCCTCTCGCTGATTCCCACTTCTCCTCTCGCTGATTCCATCTTCTCCTCTCCCTGATTCCCCCTTCTCCCTCCCTGAATTCCTCTTCTCCCTCTCCTGATTCCCCTTTCCCTCTCCCTGATTCCCTCTTCCCTCTCCTCTCTGATTCCATCTTCTCCTCTCCTGATTCCCCCTTCTCCTCTCCCTGATTCCCCCTTCTCCTCCTCTACCTGATTCCCCTCTTCTCCTCTCCCTGATTCCCCCTTCTCTCTCCCTGATCTCCCTCTTCTCCTCCTGATTCCTCTTCATTCCTCCTGATTCTCCTCTTCTCCTCTCGCTGATTCCCCCTTCTCCTCTCGCTGATTCCCCCTTCTCCTCTCCCCTGATTCCCTCTTCTCCCTCTCCCTGATTCCATCTTCTCCTCTCCTGATCCCCTTCTCCTTCCCGATTCCTCCTCTCCTGATTCCCTCTTCCCCTCTCCCTGATTCCATCTTCTCCTCTCCCTGATTCCATCCTCTCCTCTCCCTGATTCCATCTTCTCTCTCCCTGATTCCATCTTCTCTCCTCTCCCTGATCTCCCCCTTCTCCTCTCCCTGATTCACCTTCCTCCTCTCCTGATTCCCCTTCTCCTCCCCTGCATTCCCCCTTCTCCTCCCTGATTCCCTCTTCTCCTCTCCCTGATCTCCATCCTTCTCCTCTCCTGATTCCATCTTCTTCTCCTCCTCCCTGATTCCCCTTCTCTCTCCTCTCCTGATTCCATCTTCTCCTCTCTCCTGATCTCCATCTTCTCCTCCTCCCCTGATTCCATCTTCTCTCTCCTCTCCCTGATCTCCATCTTCTCCTCCTCTCCCTGATTCCCCTTCCTTCCTCCCTGATCTCCTTCTTCTCCCTGATTCCTCTTCTCTGATTCCTCCTTCTCCTGATTCCTCCTTCCTTCTCCATCCTTCTCCCTGATTCCATCTTCTCTCTCCCTCTTCCTCTTCCCTGATTCCATCTTCTCCTGATTCCATCTTCTCTCCTCCTCTCTCCTGATTCCATCTTTCTCCTCTCCCGATTCCCTCTTCTCCTCTCCCTGATTCCATCTTCTCCCTGCTCTCCTTCCCGATCTCTCCCGATTCCATCTTCTCCCTCCTCTCCTGATTCCCTCGTCCCTGATTCCTCTTCCTCCTCTCCCTGATTCCCTCTTCCTCCTTCTCCCTGATTCCCTCTTCTTCGCCTGATTCCCACTCCTCGCCTCATCTTCCCGATTCCATCTTCTCCCTGATTCCATCTTCTTCCTGACTCCGCCGCTTTCCCCGATTCCATCCTTCTCCCTGATTCCCTCTTCCTTCTCCCTGATTCCTTCTTCCTCATTCCCGTCCTGATTCCATCTTCTCTTCTCCCCTGATTCCATCTTCCTTCCTGATTCGATCCTTCCTTCTTCCTGATTCTCCTCTATTCCCCCTCGATTCTTCCTCTCTTAATTCCATCTTCTCCTCTCCTGATTCCATCTTCTCCTCTCCTGATTCTCCTCTTCCCTGATTCCTCCTCCCCTGATTCTCCTCCCCTGATTCCCTCCTCTCTCCCTGATTCATCCGCTCCCTGATTCCTTCTTCGCCTCTCTGATTCTCTGCTCCCCTCGATTCTCCGATTTTCGACCCTCTTCTGCTGATTCCTTCTTCCTTCCCGATTCTCCTGTCCCTCCTGACTTTCTCCTATCCCGCCGCTGATCCTCTATCTCCCTCCCTGATTCCTCCTTCTCCCTTCCCTGATTCTTCCTATCCCTGATTCGCCGCTGCATTCTCCTCGCCCTTCCCTGATTCCTTCCTATCCTTCCCTGGATTCATCTATCCCTCCCTGAATCTCGTCTTCCTCGATACCGCGATTCTTCTATCCTCTTCGCTGATTCTCCTATCCCCTCCCCTGATTCTTCGCTATCCCCTCCTGATTCTTCCGCCGCTGATTCTCCTCTCCTCTCCCACAGATTCCCTTCCTTCGATCCCTCCCGACTCTCCTCTCCCTGATCCTCTTCCTCCTGATTCTCTTCCTCCTCCCTGATTCTCTCTTCCCTCCTGATTCTTCTTCCTCCTCCTCCCGATTCCATCTTTTCCTCTCCCATGATTCCCTCCCTTCCCTGATTCCATCTTCCCTGATTCCATCTTCTTCCTAATTCCTCTTCTTTCTCCCTGATTCTCTTCTCCCTCGATTCCATCTTTCCTCTCCCTGATTCCATCTTTCCTCTCCGCTGATTCCATCTTCTCCTCTTCCGACTTCCATCTTCCTCTCCCGGATTCCATCTTGTCTTCTCCCGATTCCATCTTGTCTTCTCCGATTCCATCTTGTCCTCTCCCGATTCCATCTTGGATCCACTCTCCTGATTCCATCTTCTCCTCTCCCTGGATTCCATCTTGTCCTCTCCCTGATTCCATCTCTTCCTCTCCCTGATTCCATCTTCTCCTCTCCTGATTCCATCTTCTCCTCTCCTGATTCCCCTTCCTCTCCTGATTCCTCCTGTCCCTCCCTGATTCCATCTTCTCCTCTCCCGATTCCATCTTCTCCTCTCCTGATTCCATCTTCTCCCTCTCCCTCGATTCTCATCTTCCTCTCTCCTGATTCCATCTTCTCCTCCTCTCCCTGATTCCATCTCCTCCTCCTCTCCCTGATTCCATCTTCTCCTCCCCTGATTCCTCTCTTTCTTCTCCTGATTCCCTCTTCTCCTCTCCATGATTCCTTCTTTCCTCTCCCTGATTCATCTCTCCCTGATTCCATCTCTCCTCCTGATTCCATCTTCTCTCCTCCCTGATTCCATCTCCTCCTCTCCTGATTCCATCTTCTCCCTTGATTCCATCTTCCTCCCTGATTCCCTCTCTCCTGATTCCATCTTCTCCTCTCCCTGATTCCATCTTCTCCTCCTCCCTGATTCTCCTCTCCCCGATTCTCCTCTCCTGATTCTCCTCTCCTCTCCCTGATTCTCCTCCCCTGATTCTCCTCTCCTGATTCTCCTCTCCTCTCCTGATTCTCCTCCCTGATCTCCTCCTGTCCCTGATTCTCCCTCTTCCTGATTCTCCTCTCCCTCCTGATTCTCCTCTCCCTCCCTGATTCTCCTCTCCCTCCTGATTCATCTCCTCCTCTCCTGATTCTCCTCTCCCTGATTCCTCTCCCTGTTCTCCTCTCCCTGATTCTCCTCTCCTCTCCTGATTCTCCTCTCCCTGATTCTCCTCCTCTCCCTGATTCTCCTCCCTGATTCTCCTCTCCTGATTCTCCTCTATTCTCCTCCTGATTCTCCTCTCCCTCCCTGATTCTCCTCTCCCCTCCTGATTCTCCTCCACTCTCCTGATTCCCTCTCCCTCCCTGATTCTCCTCTCTCCCTCCTGACTCTCCCTCCTCTCCCTGATTCTCCTCTCCCTCCCTGACTCTCCTCTCCTCTCCTGATTCTCCTCTCCCTGACTCTCCTCCTCTCCCTGATTCTCCTCTCCTCTCCTGATTCTCCTCTCCCTCCCGATTCTCCTCTCCCTGATTCTCCTCTCCCTGATTCTCCTCTCCTCCCTGATTCTCCTCTCCCTCCCTGATTCTCCTCTCCTCTCCTGATTCTCCTCTCCCTGATTCTCCTCTCCTGATTCTCCTCTCCCTGATTCTCCTCTCCTTCCTGATTCTCCTCTCCTCTCTGATTCTCCTCTCTCCTGATTCTCCTTCCTCCTGATTCTCCTCTCCTGATTCTCCTCTCCTGATTCTCCTCTCCTCTCCTGATTCTCCTCTCCCTCCCTGATTCTCCTCCTCCTCTCCTGATTCTCCTCTCCCTCCCTGATTCTCCTCTCCTCTTCTCCTGACTCTCCGATTCTCCTCTCCCTGATTCTCCTCTCCTCTCTGATTCTCCTCTCCCTGATTCTCCTCTCCTCCCTGATTCTCCTCTCCTCCCTGATTCTCCTCTCCTCTCCCTGATTCTCCCTCTCTCTCCTGATTCTCCTCTCCCCTCCCTGACTCTCCCTCCTCTCTCTGATTCTCCTCTCCCTGATTCTCCTCTCCTGATTCTCCTCTCCTCTCCTGATTCTCCTCTCCCTGATTCTCTCCCTCCCTGATTCTCCTCCTCTCCTGATTCTCCTCTCCCTCCCTGATTCTCCTCTCCTCCTGATTCTCCTCTCTCCTGATTCTCCTCTCTCCCTGATTCTCCTCCTCCCTCCTGACTTCCTCCTCTCCTGATTCTCCTCCTCCCTCTGATTCTCCTCTCCCTCCTGATTCTCCTCTCCCTGATTCTCCTCCCTGATTCTCCTCTCCTGATTCTCCTCTCCTCCCTGATTCTCCTCTCCCCTGATTCTCCTCCCTCTCCTGATTCTCTCCTCTGATTCTCCTCCCTCCCTGATCTCCCTCCTCTCCCTGATTCTCCTCTCCTCTCCTGATTCTCCTCTCCTCTCCTGATTCTCCTCTCCCTGATTCTCCTCTCCTCCCTGATTCTCCTCTCCTCTCCTGATTCTCCTCTCCTGATTCTCCTCTCTCCTGATTCTCCTCTCCCTCCTGATTCTCCCTCCTCTCCTGATTCTCCTCCCCTGATTCTCCTCCTCTCCTGATTCTCCCTCCTGATTCTCCCTCACTGATTCTCCTCTCCTCTCCCTGATTCTCCTCTCCCTGATTCTCCTCTCTGATTCTCCTCCCTCCCTGATTCTCCTCTCCCTGATTCTCCTCTCCTGATTCTCCTCTCCTGATTCTCCTCTCCCTCCCTGATTCTCCTCCCTCTCCTGATTCTCCTCTCCTCCTCCCTGATTCTCCTCTCCTGATTCTCCTCTCCTGATTCTCCTCTCCTGATTTCTCCTCTCCTCTCTCTGATCTCTCCCTGATTCTCCTCTCCTGATTCTCCTCTCCCTGATTTCTCCTCTCCTGATTCTCCCTCTCTCCTGATTCTCCTCTCCGATTCTCCTCCCTGATCTCTCCTCTCCCTGATTCTCCTCCTCCTGATTCTCCTCTCCTGATTCTCCTCTCCTGATTCTCCTCTCCTCCTGATTCTCCTCTCCCTGATTCTCCTCTCCTGATTCTGTTCTCCTCTCCTGATTCTCCTCTCTCCTGATTCTCTCTCCTCTCCTGATTCTCCTCTCCTCTCCCTGATTCTCCCTACCTCCTGATTCTCCTCTCCTGATTCTCCTCTCCTGATTCTCCCCTCCTCTCCCTGATTCTCCCTCCTCTCCCTGATTCTCCTCTCTGTTCTCCATCTCTCTGATTCTCCTCACTCCTCTCTGATTCTCCTCTCTCTGATTCTCCTCTCCTGCTTCTCACTCTCCTCTCCTGATTCTCCCCTCCTCCTCCTGATTCTCCTCTCTGATTCTCCTCTCCTGATTCTCCTCTCCTCTCCCTGATTCTCCCTCTCCTGATTCCTCCTGACTCTCCTCTCCCTGATTCTCCTCTCTCCTGATTCTCCTCTCTGATTCTCCTCTCTCCTGATTCTCTCCTCTCCCTGATTCTCCTCTCTCCTGATTCTCCCTCTCCCTGATTCTCTCTCCTCTCCTGATTCTCTCTCCTCCTGATTCTCCTCCTCTGATTCTCTCCCTGATTCTCTCTCCTCCCTGATTCTCCTCCCTCCCTGATTCTCCCCTCCTCTCCTGATTCTCCTCCTCCTGATTCTCCTCTCTGATTCTCCCTCCCTGATTCTCCTCTCCTGATTCTCCTCTCCCTGATTCTCCTCTCCCTCCTCCCTGACTCTCCTCCTCCCTGATTCTCTCTCCCTGATTCCCTC
>NW_027035164.1:0-9752 GCF_034236695.1 Oncorhynchus nerka | reverse complement strand
AAGTGTAGTAAAAACTCACTCATCTGTGGGCACAATTCAGCTTGCTTCAACACTATCATGTGCTTTCACCCATGGAATTAGCTGTTAGGAGGTCAAAGGTCAAGGGGGTGGGATGACCTGAAATATTCTGCTTTTACAAAATGTTATGCTGTTTTCAAATGAAACACAATTACCTTGCTCCTGTTACAGCTTTTAAAATTCATGTATTTTTTAGGCATTACTGTGTGTGTTTCTCTGGGTTTAATGACTACTGGTGGCACTCAACAATGCTTGGGTAAGAATTCTGTGTCTTTAGTATCATTCTTATAATCAGATACTCTCACCCTCATCTCTCCATCTCATCCTCACCACACACTTTCTCTTTCAGACATAGACGAGTGTGTTAAGATCCCAGATATTTGTGGGAAATGGGGAACCTGTCGTAATCAGGGTTGTAGCTACCTGTGCACGTGTCCCAATGGATTTAGGAACTCTGGCAACGGACAAACTCCGTGTGTAGGTGAGAGAAACACAATTCTTCTTGAGTCTTCTGACTGTCCCGTCCACTGCTGTGTTATTTTGACTGACCCATAATATTCTGTTTCAACTGGTATTTAGTCCTTGTGTAACAGGCTTCACTGTGCCTGCTTTACTGTCCCTGGCTCAAACTAATTATCCTCTGATTAACAAACACACATAACTGTCTGCTTGACAACACATTAGCCAGATGCGCCATCGAAAAGGTACCATTTTGGTGATGAAGATGGAAACATTTTAAACTCTCTTACACTTGGACTCAACATTATTTAGATATCAACGAGTGTATAGACATTCTCCCCGTCTGTGGGGACAATTGAACATGCGTCAACACCGCAGGCTGTTTAAAACTGTGTCTTCCTGGGTTTAGATTAGAGCCTGAGAATATCACTGGTAAAATGTTTGTGTGTGACGTCCTTTCTTGTCATCCCACACTTTCAACATCTCTCCCTTAATTCCTCATCTCTTTCTTTCTCTCTTCCTCTTTCAGACATTGACGAGTGTAATACAGACGGAGTATGTGGAAATGTGGGCATCTGTCAAAACCTGATTGGCAGTTATTGGTGCCAGCGTCCTGCTGGATTTACTAACTTTGGCAAAAACCAAGCTAAGTGTGTAGGTGAGAGACAAGCACCATTCCACTTGTCGTCCATGATGTACTCCTTTATCATGCACAGCTATGTACATAGTGTACTGTAGAAGGGTATTGAGATAATATGTCTCCATGTTTTAACTTTAGATCTTAATTGTGACCAGTACGAAACACAGCCTGGACAGGTAAAGCTTTACTTTAGAATTATTACATTATTAATTGAGAAAATGGTATTTTTACTTGAACTTGAAATGTGTTATGCATTTTCCCACTAATGCACATGCCCCCCTCCCTCCCTCCCTCCCCTCCCTCCCTCCCTCCCTCCCAGACTCTACCAGGCTTTGATATTTTATTGTCTCTGTTGAGAAACAACTGTTTGGTGTTGAGCAACTCTATGTTGCCTGGACCGACAAGACTGCTGCCAACTGGAGATGTGCTTTTGACAGTAAGTCACCACACAGAAACACACATGCAAATGCACACACACACACGTACAAAACCCTCATGTGTCTCTTCTCTAGTTACTGGTTAATGCCACTGATGTTGTTCAACTGGGCCTCCAGTCCAATGGTCACCTTAGTAGCAGTGAAGTGACTAAGTTACTGAGGACGATTGAAATCTCTATCAGACTGATCGCTCCACTGCTGACAGAGAACGTGACCAGGATAGAGACCAACCACACAGGTAACATACACACACTGAGCACATAATTACAATGGGGCGGCAGGTAGCCTAACGGACGTTGGAACAGTAACCGGAAGGTTGCTGAATCGAATCCCTGAGCTGACAAGATAAAAATCTGTCGTTCTGCCCCTGAGCAAGGCAGTTAACCCATTGTTCCATGGGCGACGAAGACGTGGATGTCGATTTAAGGCAGCTGCCTGCACCTCTCTGATTCAGAGGGGTTGGGTTAAATGCAGAAGATACAATTCAGTTGAAAACATTCAGTTGGACCACTGACTAGGTATCACGCTTTCCCATTTACTTACTACTTCACAGGTACTGCAATCTGAGCACCATACTGACCATAAACGGAGCACTAACGAGCACATTACATTGTGTCAACTTAAAATATAATTAATGCAATACTGTATTCTTTCAGTAATGGTGATTTCTGCTCTGTGTTGATTTTGTCAATATGTTGAAAAACAGAGGTTGAGATTATGGTGAGAAGAGACAAGACTCCACCTGAAGGACCAGTCAGCCTGACCAATGAGAACACTCAACTTGACACCACCTGGGAGACGGTGGTTGGAGATGACCAGAATTACCCAGGTAGCCACAGTCCTACAGTACCAATCATCTGCTCCAAATATTATTAAAGGCACACATTGAGATATTGTGAGTTGTATATGTTTTTGTATCAGGCCTTATGTTTTCTTGTGTTGTTTTTTATGTGCAGGGTTTGCATTTGTTTTTCTGCTCAGCCATAAGAATCTGGATAGTCTGAAGGACAGTACTTCTCATCAGAGCCAGCAGCTCATGTCCAGTGCTGCGACAGTTTCCGTTAGCAACTCCAACACAACATACCTGCCCCAACAGGTTAATCTCACCTTCAATCACCTGCAGGTAACACTTGTCTCTACTTAATAGTTTCTGACTGTCAGTAAAACATGTTTTTCATTGGTATATTTTCCATTAAGTCACATTTTTTCCTGAATTTACTGAGTAAATGGAATTGACCCCAACCCATATACACTGTGTCCTAGTCCAGTGATGTTGACCCCACCTGTGTTTATTGGTCGGATGAGAATGGACCGGGGGTGTGGTCTGGGCGGGGTTGTACCTTAGTGACGTCAAACTCCAACCAGACTGTGTGCTCCTGCAACCATCTCAGCACATTCGCTGTGCTGAACGAAATGCAACAGGTAAAGGTGATGAGAACACTAACCTGTTTTCCATCCAACCTTTTTATGCAAGTAAAGTACATGTCATGACAGGCCTGATGAAAACTTTCTAAATGTCAAGAAAACAAAATAATCTAGACAAGGTGGGATTGTGTCGGTAAAAATAATTATGCAAGACATGTTGGTGGAAACGCTTTTAAGGCCAAATATTGATATAATAACCATGATATGGAAGTAAACTTGGAGTCACGCCGTGTGTGGTCCTCCCACTATGACTTGTCGGGAAAGCATGCAGTTTATTAGGCAACAGACTAAGTATGTTTATGTTGAACTTCACAGGGTGGTGAATGTGCATGGTGATGAGCTTGATGCTGCTTTCAAATAGCGCTGTGGGCTTAAGGGCACGTTTCAATACCGGAGTGGGCGCATTTGCTATAAAGCGCATGAAAATAATTGTGAGAAAACCCTCAGTAGAGTCGAAAATGCCATGTAAACCCATTTATTTTTTATTCGGTACATGGACATTTTACCGCAAAGGGTATTTTTATCTGCACTATGTCATCAAGTACAGCCTTTTATCCGCAACAAGTCAATGTGATGGAAACACCTCTCTGGTGGGAAAATGCACATATTGTTTTAATGCTGATTTTAGAGTATTCCCATGTAAATCTGTTGCCAAATGGATGGAAACTTACTGTAGCTAGTGTAGCACATCTGAAGAGGGAGAAAATATATTCCCAGATATGTGTGTCAGAGACTATCTTTGGCTCATCTGTAAATGTTCATGTTTTAAACTACTAAATGTAAGTGTTTGATTCATTTGTCACATTATTTAGGGGAGTTTGATACTTGTTGAGTGCTTAAGTTAAGTGCTGTTGTTTGATATGTTCGTATTGTCTAGATGGTGTGTGTCTAATGCTTGTTATTCCTCTTCGGCAAGGAAGCGGGCAGCTGTCGTTGGTGATGTGGGTGGGTGTTTTTGTGGCACTGACCTGTGTGGTCCTGTCCCTGATCACCACCCTGTGGTGTCGCTTTGTCAGCCGCAAACGCCGTGGAGGACGCCGGCTGCAACAGGATGTACAGCTACATAGAAAATAAGACATGGATTTGAACTATTTGTGTTCTAAGAAAAGCTTTACTTGGAATCCATTTGAAAATATTGTCTCTTGGCTTGCAAGGACATCCAATTGCCAGAATTTGTATTTATTTAAGTAGTTTAAAAATGTACCAAACAAACAAAAACAAAAACACAACTTTTTATGAATATATTTTTCATCTATAGAAATCAGTTCTGAACTGTAATAGATGAGCTCTCATCTCTATGGCAACATAAGTAATTTCAGTCTCATAAACATGGTTTGTAATTTGTAGAGATGAGAATAGTGGTAAATCCACTCATCGCTGCATTTGTCCAGTATTTTTTTTAAATGGTACCTTTATTTAACTAGGCAAGTCAGCCTAGGAACTGTGGGTCAACTGCCTGTTCAGGGGCAGAACGACAGATTTGTACCTTGTCAGCTCGGGATTTGAACTTGCAACCTTTCGGTTACAAGTCCAACACTGTAACCACTAGGCTACTCTGCTGCCTCTTTAAAAAATATATATTTTATGCCACTTGGTTGTTGTTGTAACTGACTTATTTGAAGTGAAAGTAATATTTTTCCTGTTTATTTTACAGTGCTTGAGAAGGTATTTAAATCCACAAATCATCTTGCTATTATATCCTTCATTCTGACATAAATGTCTAAATATGAGCTGTCTGTTTGTAAAAAAAATAAAGCACTACATCATACTGAAAGTACAATGAATTTGATAATTGCTCACCAAAGACATTGTTTTTTTTGCCTCTCATTAAGCTAGGCCTATAGAACTGCCCACATGGTGTAAAGACTTCCAAACGGACTTAAAGGCCCAGTGCAGACACACTAAATGTTAAGCATTGAAACCCCTTTCCCGTCAATGCTGATAGAGCAAGTGAGAATGTAAAAGTTACGGGAAATGCTGATAGAGCAAGTGAGAATGTAAAAGTTACGGGAAATGCTGCTGCAGTAACTTTTAAAATTTGCATAAAGGTCAGACATCTTCAAAAGAAATCAAGAGCAAGACATTTTGAAAAGAAAAGAAAAAGATAAGTAGCCTTGCTTCAGTGTGAAATATGGATTCTACGTCTGCTTTTGGTAAGGCAGCTGGTTTATGTGGCCCTGTTGATAAGAGTCTATACTGTGCATGTTGCTGTTTTAGATCAGTGTGTCCTCTTATGTCTGATCTTGGAGATAGACCCTCTACACTAGAGTCTAATTCAGGGATGGAACTCCTGGACGTGGTCTACGCAAAACTAGACAAATTAACCTGATGTGAATTGCGATGCAAATGGTCTTCTCATGCTACCCAGTCAGTTCCTCTTTGTTCTCGACTTACAAGAAAATGCTGGTGCTAGTTATGGGGAAATATTTTTACTTCCTGCGCTAACCACATGCGTGAGGTTACCAAATTATTCTTTAGAACTAAAACCAAGCTGACATGTACCATTAACTCACCAGCTGTCAGACATCATGGAAGCCATTCTATTTCTACTGATTGTGGGTCGGTCAATTTTCTGCTTTTTATTTGACCAACACATCATCATTGAAATGTCCTTGTTTTTGAAAGAAAAGCACATTTTTGGGTCATTAAAATAACCTCAAATTGATCAGTAATACATTGTAGACATTGTTCATGTTGTAAAAGACTATTGTAGCTGGAAACGGCTTATTTTTTTATGGAATATCAACATAGGCGTATAGAGGCACATTATCAGCAACCACCATTCCTGTGTTGCAATGGCACGTTGTGTTAGCTAATCCAGGTTTATAATTTTAAAAGGCTAATTGTTCAATTTCTCACATGGAATAGCCTTAATTTCTCAGAACAAGAATAGACTGACAAGTTTCAGAAGAAAGTTCTTTGTTTCTGCTCATTTTCAGCCTGTAATCGAACCCACAAATGCTGACGCTCCAGAAACTCAACTAGTCTAATGGCGGCCAGTTTTATTGCTTCTTTAATCAGGACAACAGTTTTCAGCTGTGTTAACATACTTGCAAAAGAAACGACAGTACATCATTAATTTAAGACATGAAGGTCAGTCAATGTGGAACATTTCTAGAACTTTGAAAGTTTCTTCAAGTGCAGTCGCAAAAACCATCAAGCGCTATGATGAAAGTGGCTCTCATTAGGACTGCCACAGGAAAGGAAGACCCAGAGTTACCTCTGCTGCAGAGGATAAGTTCATTAGAGTTACCACCCTCAGAAATTGCAGTGTCCGAATAAATGCTTCAGAGGGTTCAAGTAACAGACACATCTCAACATTAACTGTTCAGGAGACTGCATGAATCAGGCCTTCATGGTCAGAATTGCTGCAAAGAAACCACTACTAAAGGACACCAATAAGAGGAAGAAGCTTGCTTGGGCTAAGAAACATGAGCAATGGTCATTAGACCGGTGAAAATCTGTCCTTTGAGTCTGATGAGTCCAAATTTGAGATTTATGGTTCCAACCGCCGTGGCTTTGTGAGGCATAGAGCAGGTGACGAGGATGATCTCCACATGTGTCGTTCCCACCGTGAAGCATGGAGGAGGAGATATGATGGTGTGGAGGTGCTTTGCTGTTGACACTATCAGTGATTTATGTAGAATTCAAAGCACACCTAAACAGCATGGCTACCACAGCATTCTGCAGCGATACGTCATCCCATCTGGTTTGTGCAATGACCCAGAAACAAACCTCCGGGCGGTGTAAGGGCTATTTGACCAAGAAGGAGAGTGATGGAGTGCTGCATCAGATGACCTGGCCTCTACAATCACCTGACCTCAACCCAATTGAGATGGTTTAGGATGAGTTGGACCGCAGAGTGAAGGAAAGCAGCCAACAAGTGTTCAGCATATGTGGAACTCCAAGACTGCCAGAAAAGCATTCCAGGTAAAGCTGGTTGAGAGAATGCCAAGAGTGTGCAAAGCAGTCATCAAGGCAAATGGTGGCTACTGATCATCTCCAGCATTAAACAGACCCTGTTTAGGAACGTTCAACACTATGTACTGTTTAGTAGTGGGATGTTTTTTCTGAAGATAATCTAGTCTTTCTAAATTCACCTCTCATCTCCCTCATGTAGATATAAATGAGTGCTTAAATGAGAAGAACATCTGTAGGCTATTCAACTTGTATCAACACCTTTGAAAGCTACTACTGTCAATGCTATTCTGTCTTCAGATCGCTTGGCTTTGAATCATGTGGTGGTCAATATAATCTTATTGAAAGTGTGACTGTGTTAACGTGTGAGGGATTATCACCCTCTCTTTGTAAACATACAATCTTTAATCATCTTTCCATCTCCACTACTTTTCCCTTTACCACTCACTTTCTCTATCAGACATAGATGAGTGTGTTGAGAACCAACATTTTTGTGGGGAATGGAGAATCGATCTCAATCAGCTGGGCAGCTACCTGTGCAAGTGTCACACAGGATGCAGTCGCTATGGCAACAGACAAACTCAGTGTGCAGGTGAGAGACACATTTCTTCTTGGATGCTGTTGTATTGGGTTTAGTCTAAATACTCTTAAGGTGGCTACCTTTGTCTGTCTTCCATGTACAGGCTGACTACTGAACCACCATAACATTCCTTGTCAAGTTTTATTTACCCAGGCCAAAACCTGAATGCCAGTTACTGGTGCCAGTGTCCTGCTGGATTTACTAACTTTAGCAAAAACCAAACTAAGTGTGTAGGTGAGAGTCAAGCACCATTCCACCTGTTGTCCATGATGTACTCCTTTATCATGCACAGCTATGTACATAGTGTACTGTAGAAGGGTATTGAGATAATGTCTCCATGCTTTTACTTTAGAGCTTCTGTGACCAGCATGAAACACAGCCTGGACAGGTAAAGCTTTACTTTAGAATTATTACATTATTCATTGAGAAAATTGTATTTTTCCTTGATCTAGAATTGTTTTATGCATTTCCCCACTAATGCACATGCCCCCCCTCCTCCCAGACTGTACCAGGCGTTTGACAGGTTCTTGTCTCTGTTGAGAAAAACAGTTAGGTGTTGAGCAACTCTACGTTGTCTGGACCTACAAGATAGTTACTGACTGGAGATGTGCTTTTGACAGTAAGTCACCACACACAAACACACACATGCATATAACTCTTGTCTCTTTTCTGTAGTTACTGGTTAATACCACTGATGTTCTTCAATTGGGCCTCCAGTCCAATGGTCACCGTAGTAGCAGTGAAGTGACTAGGTTACTGAGGAAGATTGAAATCTCTGACTGAACGCTCAGCTGCTGCCAGAGACCTAACCACACAGGTAACACATGACTCTGGCACACTGACCACATATTTACCATTTACTGACCACCTCGCAGGCACCACAGGCTGACCACAATCTGGAGCAACTACAATTGATCATAAACGGAGCACTAACAAGCACATTACATTGTGTCAACGTTAAAATATAATTAATGCAATACTGTGTTCTTTCAGTAATGGTGATTTCTGCCTGTGTTGATTTTGTCAATGTTGAAAACAGAGATTGAGATTATGGTGAGGGAGAGACTCCACCTGGAAGGACCAGTCAGCCTGACCTCAATGAGTAAGAAACACTCAACTTGACACCAACTAATTGAGGAGAAAAAGAGACAAACAAGCATATACATTTGAGCTTCACAGCAGATGCTCATCCAGAGCGACTTCCAGTTAGTGCATTCATCTTAAGATAAAGGGGTAAGGTGTGGGTGAACCACATATCATAGGCATAGAAAGTAAATTTCCCCTCAGTAATGTAGCTATCGGTAGATTCAGAGCTAGAAGAGGGGTGGGGGTGTCAGAGGCAAGTGCTTATTTTTTAATTTAAAAAATGGCGAGTGGTCGCAGGGGAGGAGGATAATTATTTAAGATACTGTTTGAAGAGGTAGTGTTTCAGATGTTTTTGGAAGATGGGCAGGACTCTGCTGACCTAGCTCAGGGGAAGCTGGTTCCACCATTGGGGTAACAGGACAGAGAAGAGCTTGGTTGGGCTGAGGTGGGGAGTTACACCCCACCCGTGCCATGAGACCTCTGAGGTGGCAGAGCGGAGTGCTCGGTTTGGGGTGTAGGGTTTGAGTTTACTAAAGGTAGGGAGGGGCAGTTCCTCTTCTGTTCCGTAGGTAAGCACCATGGTGTTGTAGTGGATGCGAGCTTCGACTGGAAGCCAGTAGAGTGAGTGAAGGAGCAGGTGACATGAGGATCTTGAGAATGTTTGAAAACCACGCGGGCTTCTGAGTTCTGGATAAGTTGCAGGGGTTGATTGCACAAGTGGTGAGCGCAGCCTCCAGCGAGTTGCAGTAGTCCAGACAGGAGAGGACAAGTGCCTGGATAAGGACATGTGCAGCTGCACTCCGAACTGATGATTACTTGTGTGCTGCCATCTGTGTGCAGTATTGAACAGTTGATCAGTAATATTCACCTATATCAGTCATTTATACTTGGCTCATTTGTTCATTCTCCAGCATTAACCAGACCTTGCTCAAGAACATTAAAACCATCCACTTTAAGGGGGGTCTTTATTCAGAAAATATGTATTTATTTTGACGTAAATATGATCTGTCAGAACTTTAAACATTATTTTCCTCTGATGTATAGAGCTTTGAATCAATACTCTTATTGAGTTTGAGAGTGAATCGTATGTAAGCAGGACTAGCCAAAACCAGCGCTTTTAAATGGCCATGTAACAACATTACGCCTGTCATAACATTCTTTTGTATATGTGGTGTCATTTAGATATCGA
>NW_027035163.1:7500-9748 GCF_034236695.1 Oncorhynchus nerka | reverse complement strand
AGCTTTCCTATATGGAACTGCACTCCACGTGCCAAGAAAAAGTCCATCCTTTTATGAGCCCATTGCTATTCAGTTGACACAGCATCCATTTTGTCAATGACAAGAGCCATCAGGACAACCATGCAGCCCCCCTAGTGCTAACAACATAGGCTGTGTCCCAAATGGCAGGGGCTCTGGTCGAAGGTAGTGCACTTCATAGGGAATAGGGTGCCATTTGGGATATTACCATGGTAATGGTCAGTGATAGATCAGCTTGAGTGCTGAGAGTTAAAGAGAGGACGTAGACGCCACGACCTCCCATAAGCATTCACTGCCCACCAGATTTACCTTTCATTTATTTTAAAATGGACTCATGCTCGGGTACACACAGGGGGTCGATGGTAATAGTTTTTCACTCCAGGAGAGGATTGACGAGTCACTGTTCAGTGTTTATTCACGCTGACTTTTACAGCAGAGTAGTGGAGGTATGAAACCGTCCCATTCCACCAGCTACAACCACACTTTAATTACAGACTCTAACCCTTATCACAACACATTAACTCTTGTCGTGTTCAGTTACAACCACACTTTAATCACAGACTCTAACCCTTATCACAACACATTAACTCTTGTCGTGTTCAGCTAAGTCACGCTTTCCTCCACTTGTATTGCCTTATTGCTGGCACCAGCTTCATTGGGTAAATGTAAATGAGTACAAATGGAATACTGGTTTCCTGCAGCTGGGTTGTATTCATTAGGAACCCGACGGAAGAAACCAGAATGAAACAGGGAGGGACCGCCTGGACTCATTTTCGTTTTCCGTTGCACAACATTTTGAAACGTTTTGAAAGCGTTTTGCTACGGTGTGTCCTCGTTAATTCTACCCTGATGGTCCCCATTGGTGATTTACTAGTGGATCACACACAGAGGCTATAGGCTTCTGACACAGTAGATTGATCGATGTCTAAAAATACAGTTTAGTGAGTTTGAGGAACACGTGAAAGCTATTAGGTGGGTCACAAGTCACAACAATGTGAATCCATAACCACTCACTGATCTATAGAGCCATTCATGGGAAGTAATGACTGCTTTGACCACAGGGGGGCAGCATAGATCCTAAAATGAATTGTTTGGAGGCTTCCGGGTCACATCCCCAGTCATACAGGAACCTCCCTCAAGCCAGGGTTGGAATACCGGCAGCGCTCAGGTTTGTTGGATATTTCCATTACTTACGTCCAAAAGTATTTGGACAGTGACATATGTTTTGTTGTTTTAGGCTTTTGGATTTAAAGAGATAAAGTACAGACCATAATCTTTAGGGTATATTCATCCATATCGGGTGAACCGTTGAGAAATTACAGCAGTTTTTTGAACATAGTTCACACATTTTAGGGAAGTATATGGAAAAATGACAGGAGTCAAAGTACTCAAACATTTAGAATTAGTCCCATATTCATTAGCACGCAATGACTACATCAAGCTTGTGACTCGACAAACTTGTTGGATGCATTTACAGTTTGTTTTGGTTTTGTTTCAGATTATTTTGTGCCCACTAGAAATTAATGTTAAATAATATATTGCATAATTTTGGAGTCACTTTTATTGTAAATAAGAATATAATATGTGTGTCTCAGTTTTTCCTCGTCCTCCCAGTTTAGGTCTCTTGCCTGCCCTGGACAATTAAACCATTGTTTATTCAACGTTTCTGCATTTGGCTCTTACCTGAAAACTGATAATATGTTTCTAAACACTTCTATATTAATGGGGATGCTTCTATGATTACGGATAATTATGAATTAAACATAAACATAAATAATGTTAAGTGAGAAATATCCCCAAAAACGAACCTCCCCTGTTATTGGTCAGAGGAAATCATATCTTGTGGATATCTGGTATATATATATAAATGTGTAACTTTCTCACTCATAATTATTCACGATTCATTTAGGATTACCCGTAATCATGGTAGCATCCACATTCATGTAGAAGTGTTTCAAAAACATATTCAATTCTTATTTATGATAAAACTGACTTCACAAAAGAAGATCTGAAACACAACCAAAACAAACTAAAAACCAACCAGTTTGTCGAGTCACGAGCTTAATCTTGTCATTGTGTGAAATACGGTATAAATATTCAATGTTTGAGTGCTTTAACTACTCATAAACTCAGCAAAAAAAAGAAATGTCCACTTAACATGTCTAAATATTTTTATGAACATAAGATTCAACAACTGAGACATAAACTGAACAAGTTCCACAGACATGTG
>NW_027035163.1:0-2500 GCF_034236695.1 Oncorhynchus nerka | reverse complement strand
TGGGCCGGTTTCCCGGACACCGTTGATGTCTAGTCCCGGACCAAAAATGACCTTCAATGGAGAATCTTCATTGAAATTACAGTAGGTTTTAGTCCAGGCCTGCGCTTAATTTGTGTTTTAGAAACCCGCCCCTTCTGTTAAATCAGACGATCAACATATTACAGATAAGACGTTGAAAGGTTGTTAAACGTCTCCGGAAGGTGTATAGCCTCGACTTCCAGCTGGATCTGACACACTTTTTCCACGATGAAATATGTTTTCTCCATAGGTCCTTTCCAACCATGTGTTTCTCATTACAACACGGACCTTCTGGAATTAAAATCTAGCACTGGTACTCTAGCCTACCATTTGATGGGGGTGCGGATCTAGTTTTATAGATAATTGTGTAGCCGGATGTGGCCTGAATTGTGAGAAGAAAAAAAAAGCGTTCGTCAGTTTTTCATAAATTGTGTGCGTGTGTTGTTGGGACGCGTGTGCAACACTATCAATACCAGTCAGTGTCTTTTGTGATCACACATGAAGGGGTGCTTCTTCATTGCTGCTAGATAAATGTATCGCAGTGAATCACAAAGCTACCTGGAAATGTCAGGTTAAATCAGCCCGATGCCGTGTTTGATGTTACTGACCTCGATAAAGATAATCTGTCACGAGCTCATCCTAAAGACCGAGACTGGGACCCGGCTGTGACTGTCCTGTCACCTTTTTAAAATGTAAATGTCAACCAAATGCTGTCTGAACGATATGGCTAAATACATGCCTACTATACAGGTGTGTATGACAGGTGTAAAACAGGTTGCATAAGTTAGCTACTGTATATCTCACCGTGGAACCTTTGTCCAGACCTTTATAATCATTCAGATTGTAGTGCTAGATATGACTAGCGTGCTACAGAGCCTGTACATGGCTGTAGTAGTGTTGTGACTGGTTGAATAAGTACAGAACAATAGATGCATAGTGGCACATGGTTCAATGTGTGTGCAGCACAGCAGCCACCCAGACACAGCAGCCACCCAGACACAGCAGCCACCCAGACACTAGCAGACCTCTGGCTCCCAGACACAGCAGCCACCCAGACACAGCAGCCACCCAGACACAGCAGCCACCCAGACACTAGCAGACCTCTGGCTCCCAGACACAGCAGCCACCCAGACACTAGCAGACCTCTGGCTCCCAGCTGGTAGTGTAGTTGACACGTTTGCATGTGGCTGAGACACTGTCATCGCAGGGAGTGAGGCGGTGGTCTGAAATGAATGGCGTTGTACCGTACTATAGACTTTAAGGCTCTTCCATGGCTGTGAGGCGGTGGTCTGAAATGAATAGCGTTATGCCCTAGACTTTAAGGCTCTTCCATGGCTGTGGCGGTGGTCTGAAATGATGTACGTCTATAGACTTTAGGCTCTTCCATGGCTGTGAGGCGGTGGTCTGAAATGAATGGCGTTGTACCGTACTATAGACTTTAAGGCTCTTCCATGGCTGTGAGGCGGTGGTCTGAAATGAATGGCGTTGTACCGTACTATAGACTTTAAGGCTCTTCCATGGCTGTGAGGCGGTGGTCTGAAATGAATGGCGTTGCCTGTACTATAGACTTTAAGGCTCTTCCATGGCTGTGAGGCGGTGGTCTGAAATGAATGGCGTTGTACCGTACTATAGACTTTAAGGCTCTTCCATGACTGTATGACTTCTAACAAGTCAATGGTCTGGTAATTAGAGGTGTAACATGCAGAAATAGCTCTGCCATTTCCTGGTTGCAAAACTTGGACTAGTTTAGATAAACTGAAATTATTTGACCCAAAAAAAACCAAAAAAAGCTGTGTAGAATCATTGTATCATCTTAACCGCTGTGATATATATTTTCAATGACCCAAAATTCTTACATTTTCAGCTGTTTGGAGCTGATGTACAAAATCGAAAGTAAAAGTAAGAATAGAGAGCATAGAAATATCTCACATAGATCGTATCTACAGATCTATCACTCACATTTCTATGTGAATTTGGTCAGGTCGCCCCCACCCCTAAAAAAAAGACCTATTGCGGCTTTAATGTTTTCACAGTAATTACATTAAGTGGTATCTAAATTGTTATAACATAGTAAGATTTTGTGTGAGAATGAATTTAATTCTCCCTTGTAGAAATCGAGAGAATCCAGAAAGGTGAGCCCAAGAAGGAAGGAGGAGACGCGTATTTGGACCTTTTCACCGTCAAGAATATCAAACTGAAGGAACGCGTGCTCATACCCGTCAAACAGTATCCGAGGGTAAGCCTTCCACCTCTCTTTTCCCCTTCCTTCAGCAGCAGGGCTTGGAATGCATGGGTGACTGTGGGGGGGGGGTCAAACAGTATCCGAGGGTAAGCCTTCCACCTCTCTTTTCCCCTTCCTTCAGCAGCAGGGCTTGGAATGCATGGGTGACTGTGGGGGGGGTCAAACAGTATCCGAGGGTAAGCCTTCCACCTCTCTTTCCCCTTCCTTCAGCAGCAGGGCTTGGAATGCATGGGTGACTGT
>NW_027035162.1:0-9746 GCF_034236695.1 Oncorhynchus nerka | reverse complement strand
GCAGCTCTGTAGACACGTCTGTTCTCACCAGAGGCCACCACACACAGAGAGAACTACAAAACACTTCTCTGATGGATCCGTGGGAAAATATTGTTTATAGAGTTGATATAAAGTCAGGATAAAGTTGTTAATAAGGTAGTGCTCTGGAGAACAAGTGATGACTTATTTTATTCAGGGCCTGTTAATAAGGTAGTGCTCTAGAGAACAAGTGATGACTTATTTTATTCAGGGCCTGTTAATAAGGTGGTGCTCTAGAGAACAAGTGATGACTTATTTTATTCAGGGCCTAGAAAGTTAGGCTGATCTCTGATCTCTCTCTCCAATCCTCCCTCTCTTAACCGGGAGACTTCCTCTGGTCTGAGTTAGCACCAGGACAACACTGTTCTCATGTCTGTTGTCCTGATTTCACATCTAATATAGACTTCCTCTGGTCTGAGTTAGCACCAGGACAACACTGTTCTCATGTCTGTTGTCCTGATTTAACATCTAATATAGACTTCCTCTGGCCCTGAGTTAGCAATTGCAGGACAACACAGACACTGTCCTGATTTAACATCTAATATAGACTTCCTCTGGTCTGAGTTAGTACCAGGACAACACTGTTCTCATGTCTGTTGTCCTGATTTAACATCTAATATAGACTCCCTCTGGTCTGAGTTAGCAAATTCAGACAACACTGACATGTCTGTCCTGATTTAACATCTAATATAGACTCCCTTGGTCTGAGTTAGCACCAGGACAACACTGTTCTCATGTCTGTTGTCCTGATTTCACACCTAATATAGACTTCCTCTGGTCTGAGTTAGCACCAGGACAACACTGTTCTCATGTCTGTTGTCCTGATTTAACATCTAATATAGACTTTCTCTGGTCTGAGTTAGCACCAGGACAACACTGTTCTCATGTCTGTTGTCCTGATTTAACATCTAATATAGACTCCCTTTGGTCTGAGTTAGCACCAGGACAAATAGACACTGTCCTGATTTAACCATGTCTCTGGTCTGAGTCACCAGGACAACACAGACACTGTCCTGATTTAACATCTAATATAGACTTCCTCTGGTCTGAGTTAGCACCAGGACAACACTGTTCTCATGTCTGTTGTCCTGATTTAACATCTAATATAGACTTTCTCTGGTCTGAGTTAGCACCAGGACAACACTGTTCTCATGTCTGTTGTCCTGATGTAACATCTAATATAGACTTCCTCTGGTCTGACTTAGCACCAGGACAACACTGTTCTCATGTCTGTTGTCCTGATTTAACATCTAATGGAGACTTCATGCTCTATTTAAATGTCAAGGTGATTTCTGATTGAACCAAGGTATGCAGTGTTCACTGTGCATGCCGTCTCCGCCCAAACGCGGGAACAAGGCCTTTATATTTCTATTAGTGCTGAGTTTCCTCTGTAAGGATTGCATTGATCTTATCTCTGTGGTGGTGTTATTGTTGACTTGGAGTCTCTGGTAGTGTGGACATTTACTCTGGAAGAAATGACCAGATTCACCATAAGGTTACAGCCCAGTAATATGGCATTGCATTGACACAATGGCACATGGCAACGATATGAAGAATGTCCTTCTTGTGGTCTTTTCAGCCTCTGCTAGAAAAGATTTGAACCAGATGTTCTGTCAAGGCAGAATGAACCTGATGTTCTATAAAGGCAGAATGAACCTGATGTTCTGTAAAGGCAGAATGAACTCTGATGTTCTGTAAAGGCAGAATGAACCAGATGTTCTGTAAAGGCAGAATGAACCTGATGTTCTGTAAAGGCAGAATGAACCTGATGTTCTGTCAAGGCAGAATGAACCTGATGTTCTGTCAAGGCAGAATGAACCTGATGTTCTGTAAAGGCAGAATGAACCTGGATGTTCTGTAAAGGCAGAATGGACCAGATGTGTTCTATAAAGGCAGAATGGACCAGATGTTCTGTAAAGGCAGAATGGACCAGATGTTCTATAAAGGCAGAATGGACCAGATGTTCTGTAACGGCAGAATGGACCAGATGTTCTGTAACGGCAGAATGGACCAGATGTTCTGTAACGCAGAATGGACCAGATGTTCTGTAATGGCAGAATGGACCAGATGTTCTGTAACGGCAGAATGAACAAGATGTTCTGTAAAGAAGAATGGACCAGATGTTCTATAAAAGGCAGAATGGACCAGATGTTCTGTAACGGCAGAATGAACCTTGATGTTCTGTAAAGGAAGAATGGACCAGATGTTCTATAAAGGCAGAATGGACCAGATGTTCTGTAAAGGAAGAATGGACCAGATGTTCTATAAAGGCAGAATGGACCAGATGTTCTGTAAAGGCAGAATGGACCAGATGTTCTGTAAAGGCAGAAATGAACCAGATGTTCTGTAACGGCAGAATGGACCAGATGTTCTGTAACGGCAGAATGGACCAGATGTTCTGTAACGGCAGAATGGACCAGATGTCCTGTAAAGGCAGAATGGACCAGATGTTCTATAAAGGCAGAATGGACCAGATGTTCTGTAACGGCAGAATGGACCAGATGTTCTTATAAAGGCTGTAGAATGGACCAGATGTTCTGTAAAGGCAGAATGGACCAGATGTTCTGTAACGGCAGAATGAACCTGATGTTCTGTAAAGGAAGAATGGACCAGATGTTCTATAAAGGCAGAATGGACCAGATGTTCTGTAAAGGCAGAATGGACCTGATGTTCTGTAACGGCAGAATGGACCAGATGTTCTGTAACGGCAGAATGGACCAGATGTTCTATAAAGGCAGAATGGACCAGATGTTCTGTAACGGCAGAATGAACCTGATGTTCTGTAAAGGAAGAATGGATGTTCTGTAAAGGCAGATGTTCTATAAAGCAGAATGAACCTGATGTTCTATAAAGGCAGAATGGACCTGATGTTCTGTAACGGCAGAATGAACCTGATGTTCTGTAAAGGCAGAATGAACCAGATGTTCTGTAAAGGCAGAATGAACCTGATGTTCTATAAAGGCAGAATGGATGTTCTGTCAAGGCAGAATGAACCTTGTTCTGTAACGGCAGAATGGATGTTCTGTAAAGGCAGAATGAACCTTGTTCTATAAAGGCAGAATGGACCAGATGTTCTATAAAGGCAGAATGGACCAGATGTTCTGTAAAGGCAGAATGGACCAGATGTTCTATACAGGCAGAATGGACCAGATGTTCTGTAACGGCAGAATGGACCAGATGTTCTGTAACGGCAGAATGGACCAGATGTTCTGTAACGGCAGAATGGACCAGATGTTCTATAAAGGCAGAATGGACCAGATGTTCTATAAAGGCAGAATGGACCAGATGTTCTGTAACGGCAGAATGGACCAGATGTTCTGTAACGGCAGAATGAACCAGATGTTCTGTAACGGCAGAATGGGATGTTCTATAAAGGCAGAATGATGTTCTATAAAGGCAGAATGGACCAGATGTTCTATAAAGGCAGAATGGACCAGATGTTCTGTAACGGCAGAATGGACCAGATGTTCTGTAACGGCAGAATGAACCAGATGTTCTGTAACGGCAGAATGGACCAGATGTTCTGTAACGGCAGAATGGACCAGATGTTCTGTAACGGCAGAATGAACCTGATGTTCTGTAAAGGAAGAATGGACCAGATGTTCTATAAAGGCAGAATGGACCAGATGTCTCTATAAAGGCAGAATGGACCAGATGTTCTGTAACGGCAGAATGGACCAGATGTTCTGTAAAGGCAGAATGGACCAGATGTTCTGTAACGGCAGAATGGACCAGATGTTCTGTAACGGCAGAATGTTTCTGTAACGGCAGAATGAACCTGATGTTCTGTAAACGGCAGAATGGACCAGATGTTCTATAAAGGCAGAATGAACCTGATGTTCTGTAAAGGAAGAATGGACCAGATTCTTATAAAGGCAGAATGGACCAGATGTTCTGTAAAGGCAGAATGGACCTGATGTTCGTAACGGCAGAATGGACCAGATGTTCTGTAACGGCAGAATGGACCAGATGTTCTGTAAAGGCAGAATGGACCAGATGTTCTGTAACGGCAGAATGGACCAGATGTTCTGTAACGGCAGAAAACCAGATGTTCTATAAAGGCAGAATGGACCAGATGTTCTATAAAGGCAGAATGGACCAGATGTTCTGTAAAGGCAGAATGGACCAGATGTTCTATAAAGGCAGAATGGACCAGATGTTCTGTAACGCAGAATGGACCAGATGTTCTATAAAGCAGAATGGACCAGATGTTCTATAAAGGCAGAATGGACCAGATGTTCTGTAAAGGCAGAATGGACCAGATGTTCTATAAAGGCAGAATGGACCAGATGTTCTGTAACGGCAGAATGGACCAGATGTTCTGTAACGGCAGAATGGACCAGATGTTCTGTAACGGCAGAATGGACCAGATGTTCTGTAACGGCAGAATGGAACGGCAGAATGGACCAGATGTTCTGTAACGGCAGAATGGACCAGATGTTCTATAAAGGCAGAATGGACCAGATGTTCTGTAAAGGCAGAATGGACCAGATGTTCTGTAACGGCAGAATGAACCAGATGTTCTGTAAAGGAAGAATGGACCAGATGTTCTATAAAGGCAGAATGGACCAGATGTTCTGTAACGGCAGAATGGACCAGATGTTCTGTAACGGCAGAATGTGACCAGATGTTCTGGTAACGGCAGAATGGACCAGGATGTTCGCAACTGGCAGAATGGACCAGATGTTCTGTAACGCAGAATGGACCAGATGTTCTATAAAGGCAGAATGGACCAGATGTTCTATAAAGGCAGAATGGACCAGATGTTCTGTAACGGCAGAATGGACCAGATGTTCTGTAACGGCAGAATGGACCAGATGTTCTGTAACGGCAGAATGGACCAGATGTTCTGTAAAGGCAGAATGGACCAGATGTTCTGTAACGGCAGAATGGACCAGATGTTCTGTAACGGCAGAATGGACCAGATGTTCTGTAACGGCAGAATGGACCAGATGTTCTATAAAGGCAGAATGGACCAGATGTTCTGTAAAGGCAGAATGGACCAGATGTTCTGTAACGGCAGAATGGACCAGATGTTCTGTAAAGGCAGAGAATGGACTACCAGATGTTCTGTAACGGCAGAATGGACCAGATGTTCTGTAAAGGAAGAATGGACCAGATGTTCTATAAAGGCAGAATGGACCAGATGTTCTATAAAGGCAGAATGGACCAGATGTTCTGTAACGGCAGAATGAACCTGATGTTCTGTAAAGGAAGAATGGACCAGATGTTCTATAAAGGCAGAATGGACCAGATGTTCTATAAAGGCAGAATGGACCAGATGTTCTGTAACGGCAGAATGGACCAGATGTTCTATAAAGGCAGAATGGACCAGATGTTCTGTAAGGCAGAATGGACCAGATGTTCTGTAACGGCAGAATGGACCAGATGTTCTGTAACGGCAGAATGGACCAGATGTTCTGTAACGGCAGAATGGACCAGATGTTCTGTAACGGCAGAATGGGAACCAGATGTTCTATAAAGGCAGAATGGACCAGATGTTCTATAAAGGCAGAATGGACCAGATGTTCTATAAAGGCAGAATGGACCAGATGTTCTGTAACGGCAGAATGGACCAGATGTTCTGTAACGGCAGAATGGACCAGATGTTCTGTAAAGGCAGAATGGACCAGATGTTCTGTAACGGCAGAATGGACCAGATGTTCTGTAACGGCAGAATGAACCAGATGTTCTGTAACGGCAGAATGGACCAGATGTTCTATAAAGGCAGAATGGACCAGATGTTCTATAAAGGCAGAATGGACCAGGATGTTCTATAAAAGAATGCAGAATGGACCAGATGTTCTGTAACGGCAGAATGGACCAGATGTTCTGTAACGGCAGAATGGACCAGATGTTCTATAAAGGCAGAATGGACCAGATGTTCTGTAAAGGCAGAATGGACCAGATGTTCTGTAAAGGCAGAATGGACCAGATGTTCTGTAAAAGGCAGAATGGACCAGATGTTCTGTAACGGCAGAATGGACCAGATGTTCTGTAACGGCAGAATGGACCAGATGTTCTGTAAAGGCAGAATGGACCAGATGTTCTGTAACGGAAGAAAAGGATGTTCTGTAAAGGCAGAGAATGGACCAGATGTTCTGTAAAGGCAAGAATGGACCAGATGTTCTATAAAGGCAGAATGGACCAGATGTTCTGTAAAGGCAGAATGGACCAGATGTTCTGTAACGGAAGAATGGACCAGATGTTCTGTAAAGGCAGAATGGACCAGATGTTCTATAAAGGCAGAATGGACCAGATGTTCTGTAACGGCAGAATGGACCAGATGTTCTGTAAAGGCAGAATGGACCAGATGTTCTGTAACGGCAGAATGGACCAGATGTTCTGTAACGGCAGAATGGACCAGATGTTCTGTAACGGGCAGAATGGACCAGATGTTCTATAAAGGCAGAATGGACCAGATGTTCTGTAACGGCAGAATGGACCAGATGTTCTGTAACGGCAGAATGGACCAGATGTTCTGTAACAGAATGGACCAGATGTTCTGTAAAGGCAGAATGGACCAGATGTTCTGTAACGGCAGAATGGACCAGATGTTCTGTAACGGCAGAATGGACCAGATGTTCTGTAAAAGGCAGAATGGACCAGATGTTCTGTAACGGCAGAATGGACCAGATGTTCTGTAACGGCAGAATGGACCAGATGTTCTGTAAACGGCAGAATGGACCAGATGTTCTGTAAAGGCAGAATGGACCAGATGTTCTGTAACGGCAGAATGGACCAGATGTTCTGTTCTAAAGGCAGAATGGACCAGATGTTCTATAAAGGCAGAAATGGACCAGATGTTTCTATAAAAGGCAGAATGGACCAGATGTTCTGTAACGGCAGAATGGACCAGATGTTCTGTAACGGAAGAATGGACCAGATGTTCTATAAAGGCAGAATGGACCAGATGTTCTATAAAGGCAGAATGGACCAGATGTTCTGTAACGGCAGAATGAACCAGATGTTCTATAAAGGCAGAATGGACCAGATGTTCTATAAAGGCAGAATGGACCAGATGTTCTATAAAGGCAGAATGGACCAGATGTTCTGTAACGGCAGAATGAACCAGATGTTCTATAAAGGCAGAATGGACCAGATGTTCTGTAAAGGCAGAATGGACCAGATGTTCTGTAACGGCAGAATGGACCAGATGTTCTGTAACGGCAGAATGGACCAGATGTTCTGTAACGGCAGAATGGACCAGATGTTCTGTAACGGCAGAATGGACCAGATGTTCTGTAACGGCAGAATGGACCAGATGTTCTGCAGAACGCAGAATAACCAGGCAGAATGGACCAGATGTTCTGTAACAGGCAGAATGGACCAGATGTTCTGATGTTCTGTAACGGCAGAATGGACCAGATGTTCTGTAACGGGCAGAATGGACCAGATGTTCCAGAACGGCAGAATGGACCAGATGTTCTATAAAGAACGGAAGAATGAAGATGTTCTGTAACGGCAGAATGGACCAGATGTTCTGTAAACCAGGTTCAGGCAGAATGGACCAGATGTTCTGTAACGGCAGAATGGACCAGATGTTCTGTAACGGCAGAATGGACCTGATGTTCTGTAATGGCAGAATGGACCAGATGTTCTGTAAAGGCAGAATGGACCAGATGTTCTATAAAGGCAGAATGGACCAGATGTTCTGTAACGGCAGAATGGACCAGATGTTCTTGTAAAGGAAGAATGGACCAGATGTTCTATAAAGGCAGAATGGACCAGATGTTCTATAAAGGCAGAATGGACCAGAGATGTTCTGTAACGGCAGAATGAACCTGATGTTTTAAAGAGAATGGACCCAGATGTTCTGTAAAGGCAGAATGGACCAGATGTTCTATAAAGGCAGAATGGACCAGATGTTCTGTAACGGCAGAATGGGACCACAGATGTTCTGTAACGGAAGAATGGACCAGATGTTCTATAAAGGCAGAATGGACCAGATGTTCTGTAACGGCAGAATGGACAGATGTTCTATAAAGGCAGAATGGACCAGATGTTCTGTAACAGATACTCTGCAGAATGGACCAGATGTTCTCTTGCAGAAATGGACCAGATGTTCTGTAAACGGCAGAATGGACCAGATGTTCTATAAAGGCAGAATGGACCAGATGTTCTGTAACGGCAGAATGGACCAGATGTTCTGTGGCAGAATGGACCAGATGTTCTGTAACGCAGAATGGACCAGATGTTCTGTAACGCAGAATGGACCAGATGTTCTGTAACGGCAGAATGGACCAGATGTTCTGTAACGGCAGAATGGACCAGATGTTCTGTAAAGGCAGAATGGACCAGATGTTCTGTAACGGAAATGGACCAGATGTTCTGTAACGGCAGAATGGACCAGATGTTCTGTAACTGAAGAATGGACCAGATGTTCTGTAACGGCAGAATGGACCAGATGTTCTGTAACGAATGGACAGATGTTCATGGACGTGATGTTCTGTAACGGCAGAATGGACCAGATGTTCTGTAACGGCAGAATGAACCTGATGTTCTATAAAGGAAGAATGGACCAGATGTTCTAACGCCTTTGTACAGATGATTAGATGTTCTGTAACGGCAGAATGGACCAGATGTTCTGTAACGGCAGAATGGACCAGATGTTCTATGTGGCAGAATGGACCAGATGTTCTCTTAACGGCAGAATGGACAGATGTTCTGTAACGGCAGAATGAACCTGATGTTCTATGTGGCAGAATGGACCAGATGTTCTGCTGGCATGGACCAGATGTTCTGTAACGGCAGAATGGACCAGATGTTCTGTAACGGCAGAATGGACCAGATGTTCTGTAACGGCAGAATGGACCAGATGTTCTATAAAGGCAGAATGGACCAGATGTTCTGTAACGGCAGAATGGACCAGATGTTCTATAAAGGCAGAATGGACCAGATGTTCTGTAACGGCAGAATGGACCAGATGTTCTGTAACGGCAGAATGGACCAGATGTTCTGTAACGGCAGAATGGACCAGATGTTCTGTAACGGCAGAATGGACCAGATGTTCTGTAACGGCAGAATGGACCAGATGTTCTGTAACGGCAGAATGGACCAGATGTTCTGTAACGGCAGAATGGACCAGATGTTCTGTAACGGCAGAATGGACCAGATGTTCTGTAACGGCAGAATGGACCAGATGTTCTGTAACGGCAGAATGGACCAGATGTTCTGGTGAACGGCAGAATGCGACCAGATGTTCTGTAACGGCAGAATGGACCAGATGTTCTGTAACGGCAGAATGGACCAGATGTTCTGTAACGGCAGAATGGACCAGATGTTCTGTAACGGCAGAATGGACCAGATGTTCTGTAACGGCAGAATGGACCAGATGTTCTGTAACGGCAGAATGGACCAGATGTTCTGTAACGGCAGAATGGACCAGATGTTCTGTAACGGCAGAATGGACCAGATGTTCTGTAACGGCAGAATGGACCAGATGTTCTGTAACGGCAGAATGGACCAGATGTTCTGTAACGGCAGAATGGACCAGATGTTCTGTAACGGCAGAATGGACCAGATGTTCTGTAACGGCAGAATGGACCAGATGTTCTGTAAAGGCAGAATGGACCAGATGTTCTATAAAGGGCAGAATGGACCAGATGCCCTGTAACGGCAGAATGGACCAGATGTTCTGTAACGGCAGAATGGACCAGATGTTCTGTAAAGGCAGAATGGACCAGATGTTCTGTAACGGCAGAATGGACCAGATGTCTCTGTAACGG
>NW_027035161.1:0-5000 GCF_034236695.1 Oncorhynchus nerka | reverse complement strand
GCTGCTACTACTGCTACTACTGCTGTTACTACTACTACTGCTGCTGCTGCTACTACTACTACTCTGCTGCTACTACTACTACTGGGCTACCATCACATTACTACTGCTGCTGTTACTACTACTGCTACTACTACTACTACTACTGCTGTTGCCGCTGCTACTACGACTACTACTACTACTACTGTTACTACTACTGCTGTTACTACTACTACTACTACTGCTGCTACTACTACTGCTACTACTGCTACTACCACTACTACTAATACTACTACTACTATCTGCTATTACTAATACTACTGCTACTACCGCTACTACTACTACTACTGCTACTACTACTACTGCTGTTACTACTACTACTACTACTACTGCTGCTGCTGCTACTACTACCACTGCTGTTACTAATACTACCACTACTACTGCTGCTGCTGTGCTGCTGTTACTACTACTGCTACTACTACTACTACTACTGCTGCTGCTACTACTACTACTAATACTGCTGCTACTATTGCTGCTACTACTACTACTACTGCTGTTACTACTACTACTACTACTGCTGCTGCTGCTGCTACTACTGCTTCTGCTACTACTGCTACTACCGCTATTACTGCTGTTACTACTACTACTACTACTGCTGATGCTACTACTACTACTACTGCTGTGCTACTGCTACTACTACTACTGCTGTTACTACTACTACTACCATTACTGCTGCTGCTGCTGCTTCTACTGCTACTACTATCACTACAGTTGTTACTACTACTACTACTGGCTACTATCGCTTACTACTACTACTGCTGTTACTACTACTACTACTACTACTGCTGTTACTACTACTACCGGGTACTACTACTGCTACTGCTGTTACCTTTCTACTGCTGCTACTGCTTCTGCTACTACTGCTACTGCTATTACTACTACTACTATTACTACTGTTACTGCTGCTGCTACTACTACTACTGCTGCTGCTACTACTACTACTACTGCTGTTACTACTACTACTACTACTACTGCTGCTGCTGCTACTACTACTACTACTGCTGTTACTACTACTACTACTACTACTACTGCTGCTGCCTTTTCTACTACTGCTTCTGCTACTACTGCTACTACTGCTATTACTGCTGTTACTACTGCTACTACTACTGCTGATGCTACTACTACTACTACTGCTGTTACTACTACTACTACTACTGCTGTTACTACTACTACTACTACTACTGCTGCTGCTGCTGCTTCTACTACTACTACTACTACTGCTGTTACTACTACTACTACTACTACTACTGCTGCTGCTGCTACTACTACTGCTACTGCTGTTACTACTACTACTACTACTACTGCTGTTACTACTACTACTACTACTACTGCTACTGCTGCTGCCTTTTCTACTGCTTTTTCGTTTTGCCATTACTGCTACTACTACTACTACTACTAATATTACTGTTGTTACTACTGGTTGTTACTTACTACTACTGTTGCTGGCACTACTACTACTACTACTGCTGTTACTACTACTACTACTACTACTGCTGTTACTACTACTACTGCTGCTGCTACTACTACTACTACTGCTGTTACTACTACTACTGCTGCTGCTGCTACTACTACTACTCTTGCTGTTACTACTACTACTACTACTACTGCTGTTACTACTACTACTACTACTACTGCTGTTACTACTACTACTGCTGCTGCTACTACTACTACTACTGCTGTTACTACTACTACTACTGCTGCTGCTACTACTACTACTACTGCTGTTACTACTACTACTGCTGCTGCTACTACTACTACTACTGCTGTTACTACTACTACCATTGCTGCTGCTACTACTGCTGTTACTACTACTGCTGTTACTACTACTACTGCTGCTGCTGCTTCTACTACTACTACTACTGCTGTTACTACTACTACTACTACTACTACTGCTGCTGCTACTACTACTACTGCTACTGCTGTTACTACTACTACTACTACTGCTGCTGTTACTACTACTACTACTACTACTGCTACCGTTGCCTTTTTTCTACTGCTGCTACTGCTTCTGCTACTACTGCTACTACTACTACTACTACTACTATTACTGCTGTTACTACTGCTGTTACTACTACTACTGCTGCTGCTACTACTACTACTACTGCTGTTACTACTACTACTACTACTACTGCTGCTGCTGCTGCTACTACTACTACTACTGCTGTTACTACTACTACTACTACTACTACTGCTGCTGCCTTTTCTACTACTGCTTCTGCTACTACTGCTACTACTGCTATTACTGCTGTTACTACTGCTACTACTACTGCTGATGCTACTACTACTACTACTGCTGTTACTACTACTACTACTACTGCTGTTACTACTACTACTACTACTACTGCTGCTGCTGCTGCTTCTACTACTACTACTACTACTGCTGTTACTACTACTACTACTACTACTACTGCTGCTGCTGCTACTACTACTGCTACTGCTGTTACTACTACTACTACTACTACTGCTGTTACTACTACTACTACTACTACTGCTACTGCTGCTGCCTTTTCTACTGCTGCTACTGCTTCTGCTACTACTGCTACTACTACTACTACTACTACTATTACTGCTGTTACTACTGCTGTTACTACTACTACTGCTGCTGCTACTACTACTACTACTACTGCTGTTACTACTACTACTACTACTACTGCTGTTACTACTACTACTGCTGCTGCTACTACTACTACTACTGCTGTTACTACTACTACTGCTGCTGCTGCTACTACTACTACTCTTGCTGTTACTACTACTACTCCTACTACTACTACTGCTGCTGCTGCTACTACTGCTACTACTGCTGTTACTACTACTACTACTACTGCTGTTACTACTACTACTACTACTACTACTACTACTGCTGCTGCTGCTACTGCTACTACTGCTACTACTACTACTACTGCTGCTGCTACTACTACTACTACTGCTGTTACTACTACTACTACTACTACTACTACTGCTGTTACTACTACTACTACTGCTGCTGCTGCTACTACTACTACTACTACTACTACTACTGCTGCTGCTGCTGCTACTACTACTACTACTACTGCTGCTGCTGCTGCTACTACTACTACTACTGCTGTTACTACTACTACTACTACTGCTACAACTACTACGACTACTGCTGTTACTACTACTACTACTACTGCTGCTGCTGCTGCTGCTGCTACTACTACTACTACTACTGCTGTTGCTGCTACTGCTACTACCGCTACTACTACTACTACTGCTGCTACTACTACTACTACTGCTGTTACTACTACTACTACTACTGCTGCTGCTGCTACTACTACTACTACTGCTGTTACTACTACTACTACTACTGCTGCTGCTGCTACTACTACTACTACTGCTGTTACTACTACTACTACTACTGCTGCTGCTGCTGCTGCTACTACTACTACTACTGCTGTTACTACTACTACTACTACTACTACTGCTGCTGCTGCTACTACTACTACTACTGCTGTTACTACTACTACTACTACTACTACTACTACTACTACTGCTGCTGCTGCTACTACTGCTGTTACTACTACTACTACTGCTGCTGCTGCTACTACTGCTGCTACTACTACTACTACTGCTACTGCTACTGCCTTTTCTACTGCTGCTGCTACTACTGCTACTACTACTGCTGTTACTACTGCTGTTACTACTACTGCTTCTGCTACTACTGCTGCTGCTACTACTGTTACTACTGCTGTTACTACTACTACTACTACTGCTGCTGCTGCTACTACTGCTTCTACTACTACTGCTACTACTACTACTACTGCTATTACTGCTGTTACTACTGGTGTTACTACTACTACTGCTACTACTACTGCTACTGCTGCTACTACTGCTACTACTGCTACTACTACTACTGCTGCTGCTACTACTGCTACTACTACTACTACTGCTACTACTACTACTACTGCTACTACTACTGCTACTACTACTACTGCTACTACCGCTATTACTAATACTACTGCTACTACCGCTATTACTAATTCTACTGCTACTACCGCACACTATTGCTACTGCTGCTACCTCACTACTACTCACTGCTGCTAACTACTACTACTTACTAACTACAGCTGCTGTTGCTACTACTACTACTACTGCTGTTACTACTACTACTACTTACTACCACTGCTGCTGCTACTACTACTACTACTGCTGTTACTACTACTACTACTACTAATACTACTGACTACTATCATCGCTGCTGCTGCTACTACCGGCTGTTACTACTTACCACACTGCCGCTGCTGCTACCACTGCTCTACCACTGCTACATCATCACTCACTACCACCACTACTTACCACTGCCGCTGCTGCTACACACTACCACTACCACACTACTCACTTCACCACTGCTGTTGCCACTACCATCATCACTACTACTACTACTACTACTTCTACTACTGCTGTTACTACTACTACTACTACTACTACTACTACTACTACTACTGCTGCTGCTGCTACTACTGCTTCTACTACTGCTGCTACTATTACTACTTCTGCTACTGCTGCTGCTACTACTGCTACTACTGCTACTACTACTACTACTGCTACTGCCTTTTCTACTGCTGCTGCTACTACTGCTACTACTACTGCTATTACTGCTGTTACTACTGCTGTTACTACTACTGCTACTACTGCTACTGCCTTTTCTACTGCTTCTGCTACTACTGCTGCTGCTACTACTGTTACTACTGCTGTTACTACTACTACTACTACTGCTGCTGCTGCTACTACTGCTTCTACTACTACTGCTACTACTACTACTACTGCTATTACTGCTGTTACTACTGGTGTTACTACTACTACTGCTACTACTACTGCTACTGCTGCTACTACTGCTACTACTGCTACTACTACTACTGCTGCTGCTACTACTGCTACTACTACTACTGCTGCTGCTGCTGCTTCTGCTGCTACTACTGCTATTAGTACTACTATTACTACTAGTA
>NW_027035160.1:0-9741 GCF_034236695.1 Oncorhynchus nerka | reverse complement strand
GCAAAGTGGGTGGGGTTATATCCTTCCTGTTTGGCCCTGTCCGGGGTGTCATCGGATGGGGCCAGTGTCTCCTGACCCTCCTGTCTCAGCCTCCAGTATTTATGCTGCAGTAGTTTATGTGTCGGGGGGCTAGGGTCAGTCTGTTATATCTGGAGTATTTGTCCTGTCTTATCCGGTGTCCTGTGTGAATTTAAGTATGCTCTCTCTAATTCTCTCTTTCTCTCTTTCTTTCTTTCTCTCTCTCTCTCGGAGGACCATGCCTCAGGACTACCTGGCATGATGACTCCTTGCTGTCCCCAGTCCACCTGGCCGTGCTGCTACTCCAGTTTCAACTGTTCTGCCTGCAGCTATGGAATCCTGACCTGTTCACCGGACGTGCTACCTGTCCCAGACCTATTATTTGACCATGCTGGTCATTTATCAACATTTGAACATCTTGGTTATGTTCTGTTATTATCTCCACCCGGCACAGCCAGAAGAGGGCTGGCCACCCTCATACCCTCGTTCCTCTCTAGGTTCCTTCCTAGGTTTTGGCCTTTCTAGGGAGTTTTTCCTAGCCAACGTGCTTCAACACCTGCATTGCTTGCTGTTTGGGGTTTTAGGCTGGGTTTCTGTACAGCACTTTGAGATATCAGCTGATGTACGAAGGGCTATATAAATAAATTTGATTTGATATTTCACATATCTTGCTAGATATGCCTTTTGTTGTGATATATCACATATCATCTTGCTAGATATGCCTTTTGTTGTGATATATCACATATCCTCTTGCCAGATACGCCTTTTGTTGTGATATTTCACATATCATCTTGCCAGATATGCCTTTTGTTGTGATATATCACATATCATCTTGCCAGATATGCCTTTTGTTGTGATATTTCACATATCATCTTGCTAGATATGCCTTTTGTTTTGTTCGTGAGGAGTAATGGCCGAGAGAAGGCAGGAGACACTTTGTTTTGTTTAGCGTCGTTAGGTTAGACTGCTCCCTTTAATGGATCAGTCGTCCACCAAGCTACGATTAGGGGGAGGTGGGAGGGGAAGAGCTGGATGTCTCGGTTAGGGAGACAGTGGAATGGGGTTCAGTGTTCTACTGTTAGCATATATTTATTTTTGTTTGTTCCAACAGATCTTTACATATTTTTCTCACTACAAAATATTAATGAGGTCCTTGTGGTTACTAAATATATTTTAGATATTCCTTTATGCTATTGCTTATTCCATGTTTACATCTTGGTTAAATGACTTCAAATGCAAAACTGAAATGTACTTTGTGGAATGTCTGTGGAGTTTGTAAACTATCCAAGCTTAAACAGGTGATTACTGGGCTTAAACAACTTCATTCGTCTATTGTGTTCCTACAAGAAATCCACTTGTTGAAAGATGTGCTACTTAAAGTACGCAGGAGATGGCAAGGGCAAGTAATAGCATCCTGTTTCTCCTCTCATTCTCATTCTGTTATGGTTTTAATTCACCAATCGGTTCCGTTTCAAGTGGATAATATTATAACTGATACATCTGCTAGATACATTTTGATACAGGAAACTCTTTGAATGAGCATATTAATCTGGTTAATGTTCATGGTCCTAATGATGATGATCCCATTTCTATTGATAACCTCCCTTCCAAATGGCAGGGGATTTTAATTGGTCCTCCTCTAGATTGCTCCTCTGGTTAGACACTTTCCATTCGCAAAGTAGAAAGAAATTACAGCATTTCTTTAAGGACTTTAATCTATGTGAACCTTGGAGGATTCAGAACCCGAGGAAAAGGGAGTAATCACGTTACTCATCGACATTTAAATCACTCTCCTATAGATTACTTTTTAGTTTCTTGCTCATTGCTTCCCAATGTAGCAGGAAGTGGATATGATAGTATTGTTCTGAGTGACCGTTCCCCGGTGTCATTATTCTATAGGGATACAAAACTGGTAAAAGGATCCTCTAGATGGCGTTTGCATCCCAGATGGCTACAGGACCCAGACGTCTTACATTATGTTGGAGTGCATATAGATGTTTATTTTACATTGAACACTGACCAAACGTCAGCGACTACCAGATGGGAGGCTTTCAAAGCATGTATTATGGGGCAAATTATACATTTTATACCTTTGAATCTCCTGAGAACTTAACTAATCAGGTTTTCATTTTCCCTCTATGTCAGAAGACATTAAATTGGATCTGGAAAAGGAATTGGATTGTGTTGAAACATCTATTTTCAATATGAAGGGAGGTAAAAAGGCAGGTCCAGATGGGCTCCCAATAGATATTTAGAAGATATTTAAGGACAAACTTCTAGGTCCACTTCTGAATATGTACAGTGTATTGGGGTATGTTATGCTCAAGAGACACACCCACTCAGTCAAGGGTTTTTCGTTATTTTTACTCATTTCTACCTGCCACCAGATCAATTAACTTCAACATAGTTATTCAAATACATTCATCATCAATGACTACAATAATGAATCTAGTATTAAGATACAATTTCATAAACACAAGTAGTTGATTCATAGCCTGTTTATCATTCAACAAAAGTTGTTTAGTAATATAAAACAATCCACTCAAATTAATGCTAAAAACTGATCATCACACCATCTTTTCTGACATACACTGAGTGTACAAAACATTAGGAACACCTTCATAATATTGAGTTGCACCCCCTTTGTCCTCAGAACAGCCTCAATGCATCAGGACATAGACTGGCCAAGGTGTTGAGAACGTTCCACAGGGATTCTGGCCCATGTTGACTCCAATGCTTCCCACAATTGTGTCAATGTGGCTGGGAGTAGATCTCTACTCCGAATAGCTCCTTCCTTCTCCTCCCACAGATGCACAATTGGATTGAGATCTGGTGACTCGTCAGGCCACTGCAGTAAACTGAATTCACTGTCATGTTCTTGGAACCATTCATGGACAAGCCATGTGGCATAATCCTGCTGAAAAAATCTATTTGCAGATGGATACACTGCTGCCATGAAGGGAGGCACCTGATAGGCAATGATTCTTTAGATATCCTGTGGTATTCAAACATTGTTCATCTTTTATCAAGGGACCCAATGTGTGCCCTGAAAACACACCCCAACCATCACACCACCAGCCTGCAATGTTGACACACGGCATGGATGCATACAGTGGTGTAAAGCACTAAAGCAAAAAAAGCTTTAAAGAACTACTTTAGTAGTTTTGGGGTCTATTTCCTTTATGTTTACGTTGGTGTCTTCTTAACTGACCCATTCGAGAGAGACCCTTTCCACAGTCAGAGCAGGAGTAAGGCTTCTCTCCTGTGTGTGTTCTCAGATGAACTTTTAGCCCAGTTGATGTTGTGAAGAATTTTACACAATCAGAGCAGAAGTAAGGCTTCTCTCCTGTGTGTTTTCTCTGATGAACTTTTAGCCCAGTTGATGTTGTGAAGCATTTTTCACAATCAGAGCAAGAGTAAGGCTTCTCTCCTGTGTGTGTTCTCTGATGAACTTTTAGCTCAGTTGATGTTGTGAAGCATTTTACACAGTCAGAGCAGGAATAAGGCTTCTCTCCTGTATGAACATGTCGGTGTCTTTTTAAGTGACCCAGTACAGAGAAACTCTTTCCACAGTCAGAGCAGGAGTAAGGCTTCTCTCCTGTGTGTATATGTGTATGTCGTTTTAAGTGGCTCAGTAGAGAGAAACTCGTTCCACAGTCAGAGCAGGAGTAAGGCTTTTCTCCTGTGTGTATATGTGTATGTCGTTTTAAGTGGCTCAGTAGAGAGAAACTCACAGCACAGTCAGAGCAGAAGTAAGGCTTCTCTCCTGTATGGGTTCTCTGATGAACTTTTAGCCTAGATGATGTTGTGAAGCATTTTACACAATCAGAGCAGGAGTATGGCTTCTCTCCTGTATGTGTTCTCTGATGAACTTTTAGCCCAGTTGATGTTGTGAAGCATTTAACACAGTCAGAGCAGGAGTAAGGCTTCTCACCTGTATGTATACGTTCATGTGCTTTCAAGTGTTCCAGTACAGAGAAACTCTTTCCACAGTCAGAGCAGGAGTAAGGCTTCTCTCCCGTGTGTATACGTTCATGGTGTTTTAACGTGCCTAGTTGAGAGAAACTCTTTCCACAATCAGAGCAGGAGTAAGGCTTCTCTCCTGTGTGTGTTCTCTGGTGAACTTTTAGCTCAGTTGATGTTGTGAAGCATTTTACACAGTCAGAGCAGGAATACGGCTTCTCTCCTGTATGCACTCTCTGATGAACTGTCAGAGCCTTTGATGTTGTGAAATTCTTCCTACTGTCAGTACAGGAATACCGATTCTCTATTGTGTGTATTTTTAGGTGTATTTTTAGCTTTGATAGAAATGGGAAAATCTCCTCACAATGTGGGCAGTGGTGAGACCTCTTAGCTCTGTGATCTTCCTGCTGTTGCTCTCTGGATGTAGAGAATGTCTCAACATGGTCTCCTGTGTGAACAACATCAGAAGAACCAGTCAGTTGGTGTGATATACATGTCAATCACATGTATTTTATGTAGCCCTTATTACATCAGAAGCTGTCACAAAGTGCTTTACAGAAACCCTTCCTCAATCCCCAAAGAGCAAGCAATGCAGATGTAGATGCAAAGTGGTCACACAAAAAACTCCCCAGCAAGCAGGAACCTAGGAAGAAACGTAGAGAAGAACCAGGCTAAAAGAGGTGGCCAGTCCTCTTCTGCTGTACCAGGTGACATATTTATTCATATCAGTAGGCTGTACAAAACAAAAGAGAATAAAACATTTCTTAAAGTTGTTAAAAATTATGAGTCATTTCATCTTCCACTCACTATCACAATGGTTGGTAACAAGGCTGTATCACATGATTGGAAGTCCCATAGGGCGGTGCACAATTGGCCCAGCGTCGTCCGGGTTTGGCAGGGTGTAGGATGTCAATGTAAATAATAAATAAAGGTACATTTAAAAAATTAAAATAAATTCAATCATAGAACTTTAAACACACCAGCAGTTTGTCTCCGTCACTTATTTAGTCTCCTCTCTGATCACTCCAGATAGCTCAGTGAATAAAACATTCCCTTTACTGGTGTCAAACCAGGCAAGTCTCAGTAGCATTAAATAATATCTACCTTCTCATTGAAACAGTTCATCATGAAACAGTTCTACTGCAACTTTTCATACACAGTGGGAAGTTGGAATGAATAACAAATTTAGATAGAACCTGTTCTTACCATGAGAAACAGATTTCCCAATCTTCTCCTCCTCTTCTTCATCTTTAATGTTGACATTCAGCTCCAGTGTTTGACTGCAGTCTTCCAGCTTCACTGATGTCATCTCTGGATCCTGCTGTAAAAACTGGGCTCCACTGTCACAATCAGGACCCAGTGACTGTAGGTTTGGACTCAGTGTGGAAGGAGAGAGGCAGGCTGGGTTTGTCCTCACTGTTGATGTTACCGGCCTCAGACTTAATTCTAGTCGTCCTGTAGTAACAATGTGAAACAGACACAAGAAGTTAATTGTCTTGACAGTTCTGGCACTTTCTTTATTCTCAATTAAAATATATTCTATTTCTTCTTGTTCAATTATCAAATTCAGTGCTTGACTTAGACTGAAATAGGTGTATGTACTCATTGTGGGTGCCAGTACTGTTATTATTTAGATACAGGACCTCCACAATACTGTTGAGCTATTTTTCTATAAGAGGAACATGAGCTCAAGCAGTAGAAAATTGAGGTGCTGGTACTCAGCTCCAGTGGGTAATCAGGTAGGTAAGCATTGACAACAAAACGTGAATTCATTCAAATTAGACAAAAGTACACGCTACACAACATAACTAAACTTAACCTGTAGTAGATTTCTTGAATTTACATAAATTAATAAATGACTCAAAACAGTTTTCTGTTCCCAAAACTAAAATCTGTTATGTACAGAGTGGACTAATATTTGTAGACATTACCCTTTGCAGAAGTTTTTATTTTTAAATTGCATTGTTTAGAAGGAATGCAAAGGTGAATTGAGTTATTGCACACAAGCACTTCAGAGCTCGAGAAATATGCAGATGTGTCCTAGAAATCAGGTGCAGTCCACGAGGAGGAGATACACTGCAGTACTTAATGCAGCTGGTGGCCACTTTTGATTTTGACCCCCCCCCCTGTTCAGGGACACATGATTAAATTTCTGTTAATCACGTCTGTGGAGCTTGTTCAGTTTATGTCTCAGTTGTTGAATCTTATGTTCATACAAAAATATACACATGTTAAGTTTGCTGAAAATAAATGCAGTTGACAGTGAGAGGAAGTTTCTTTTTTTGCTGAGTTTAGATATGAGTTGACAACTCTCATCTCTCCAGCATTGCATTTCATTTATTTCCTAATAGAATAATAGCTGAGGGAACTCTGCAGTCTGTTCAGAAAGAAATGAAATAATTCCCAATACTAAACCAGGAGTAAGCCTATAATTTATCCACAGAGGATCAATAGCTATTTTTTTTTAAATAGCCTAGTTGTGGATTGTGTGCAGCCAAATCACAAGGCATGTCTACAGTCAGGAACATGTGGCAAATCTGTCAGTGAACAGCAAGCAGCCAAAACAGGCCTTTAGCAATATTTCTAATACAATCGCTGGAAAACATCGATCCTGCTGAAAAGAAAATACAGGTGAGTGAGCTGCACATCATTGGGTGAGTCAGTGAAACTGGAAAGCTTGTTTAGGACTATAACTTCCCCCTCATATTGTACAATGTGTTTCTCCTCACACCTGGCCTAGGCTATTGATGGATTAGAGACACGGTCGTTTATATTGATCTCAGATTCTCAGTTTATTCGTGTCAAAGTAGTCTGTCATTTTGGTCATTTGTGAGGTATTAAAAATGATTCTTCAAAAGTCCCCAGTCATCTAAAATGACTACATAAAATACGTTTATAAAAGGCCACATTTTTTCCTGGACTCCAGGCTACAATAAATGTACTTCATGTGTGTAACTTCTGTAAGCGGCTCAACACCACTGCTCCCGAGTGGTGCAGCGGTCTAAGGCACCAAATCTCAGTGAGAGAGGCATCACAACAATCCCTGGTTCAAATCCAGTCTCTATCACACGTTATAGGGAGTCCCATAGGGCAGTGCACAATTAGCCCAGCATCGCCCCGGTTTTGCCGGGGTAGGCCGTAACTGTAAATAAGAATTTGCTCTTATCTGACTTGCCTAGTTAAATAAAGATTAAATAAATCATATTAAAAAAGAATAATATGCCAGTACACAAAAGCCATGATAATAAATGCAATGCTTTATTATAAAGGTGATGTTTTATTGTTTTATGCGTTCTGATACATCAGAGACCCCCAGGTTACCCCTTCTCGCGCTCCCTTTCTGTACCGGCACCTCCCAATTTACAAATGAAGTACCGGAGAAGTGGATAGCTGCTGCCCCCTCATCCGGGACCCGTCTCCTTTGCATAGAGTTCATCGGGCTGCTGATTGTGGCATCTGGAATGTTATCCCACTCTTCAAAGGCTTCCTGGATATAGGAGGGAACTGGAACAAGCTGTCGTACACGTCGATCCGGACCATCCCGAACATGCTCAACGGGTGACATGTCTGAGTATGCAGGCCATGGAAGAACTGGGACATTTTCAGCATTTTCAATTGTGTACAGAGTCTTTCTTGCGACATGGGGCTGTGCGTTGTCATGCTGAAACATGAGGTGACGGTGGCGGATGAATGGCAGGACAATGGGCCTCAGGATCGTGTCATGGTATCTCTGTGCATTCAAATGGCCATCGATAAAATGCAGTTGTCTGTAGCTTATGCCTGCCCATACCATAACCCCACCGCCACCATGGGACACTCTGTTCACAACGTTGACATCAACGTTAACTTATTTGTCTGGTTGTTATATGTTTTTGTCTGTCTTTGTGTTGGGGGGGAATAAAAAAATAAATTGTATTTCTGTAATTGTTGATTGTCCTACAAGGAACAAATCAAATAAAAATGCAAAGAATGAATGATGGAGGCCACTGTGTTCTTGGGGACCTTCAACACTTCAAGGGGCTCCCGAGTGGCGCAGCGGTCTAAGGCACTGCATCTCAGTGCTAGAGGCTTCACTACAGACCCTGGTTTGATTCTCGGCTGTATTACAACCGGACGTGATTGGGAGTCCCATAGGGCGGCGCACAATTTGCCCAGCGTAGTCAGGGCCGTTATTGTAAAAAATAATTTGTTCTTAACCGACTTGCCTAGTTAAATAAAGGTTACGGACACAGACACACACCAAAAAGTTATTTAGTTGACATTTACATATGTCCCCATTACCAGTACAACATAATCAAAACCTAGTTATTTCACTTACTTGCTGTGCTGTTTGGTAATGGATGCAAACAATGTTCTTCCCCAAAAACATAGCAAACCGACATAATCTGTTTCAGTTGCTAGCCACAATAGTGGACTTTGCGGGTAGCCTTCAAAATAAAAGTCTGGCATAATTCTACTATTTGTATTCATTATTTGTATTCATTGGCATCACTGTCAATGACATACTTTTATTTTGAAGACCAACGGCAAATTCCACTTTTGTGCCTAATCCCAATTGTGGCTAGCTTCACAACACATAACCAGGTCCAGTCGAGCCTCACTAGCCAGATGAAGCTAGCTGGCTGCTTATAACGGAAACTTTCGGCAACAGGGTTAAGTAGCTGGCTAGCTATTTATTTTCATGAACTGAAGTTAGCTAATACTTACTCACAAGGATTCCTAAATCATTGCTAAGAATAATGAAAATGACTGCAGTTTCTACTGGTCATTGGCTGGTTGTATTGGTGCTAGCTAAGGTACCAAGCTAAAGTTAGCAACCCCAAAGGTTGCGTTCGAACAAATGATGCTTTATTACCAACGTGGTATTGTAAACACATAGTTCGTGGCCGGTGTTTGCTGACATTTTTGTACAGCTTTGACAGTGCTACTGTATCTTTTTTGACACACAAAGACCCAAACGGCGTTCCGTAGTATGTATGTCGTGAAGCTAATAGCAGTGACAATATTACTGTGTAACTCCCGTAGGGCAAAATCGGAAAAATAGCGCACTTGGTTGTGTGTACCAGTGCTCGACCAATCGGCGAAAGCCAACATCACCCACGACAGATAATGGGATTCATTGCCCTTGACAATCAACCGTTATCTTGGCTTTAATGGATTTCGCCTTTGTTTCACTGAAATGTTCTTACTCTTTCAAATGACTGCTCGATTCACACAGCAGACATGGTGGGCTAGGTTAGGAATGCTATGTTGCACGTGTAGCGCAAAATTTCACGTGAGTTCATTACGTCCTGTACCTACGCTATATAGGTTGGAGGCAGGGCTTTCTCCTATAGATCTCAATTTTTATGGAATGGTCTGCCTACCCACGTGAGAGATTTGCAGACTCTGTTTCAACCTTTAAGTCTTTACTGAGTACGGAATGGCTCTGGAGCAACGAACCGCCCTTGCTGTCTCTGCCTGGCCAGTTCCCCTTTCTCCACTGGGATTCTCTGCCTCTAACCCTATTACAGGGGCTGAGTCACTGGCTTACTGGTGCTCTTCCATGCCATCCCTAGGAGGGGTGCATCACTTGAGTGGGTTGAGTCGCTGACGTGATCTTCCTGTCTGGCTGAGCTATACTCTGCCTTGTCTCAGGATGGTAAGTTGGTGGTTTATATCCCTCTAGGGGTGTGGGGGCTGTGCTTTGGCAAAGTGGGTGGGGTTATATCCTGCCTCTTTGGCCCTGTCCGGGGGTATCATCGGGTGGGGCCACAGTGT
>NW_027035159.1:5000-9740 GCF_034236695.1 Oncorhynchus nerka | reverse complement strand
CAATGTTCCCCTTACAGCTCACTGACCCTCTGGTCCACAATGTTCCCCTTACAACTCACTGACCCTCTGGTCCACAATGTTCCCCTTACAACTCACTGACCCTCTGGTCCACAATGTTCCCCTTACAACACACTGACCCTCTGGTCCATGATGTTCCCCTTACAACACACTGACCCTCTGGTCTATGATGTTCCCCTTTCAACTCACTGACCCTCTGGTCCACAATGTTCCCCTTACAACACACTGACCCTCTGGTCTATGATGTTCCCCTTACAACACACTGACCCTCTGGTCCACGATGTTCCCCTTACAACACACTGACCCTCTGGTCTATGATGTTCCCCTTACAACTCACTGACCCTCTGGTCCACAATGTTCCCCTTACAACACACTGACCCTCTGATCAACGATGTTCCCCTTACAGCACACTGACCCTCTGGTCCACAATGTTCCCCTTACAACACACTGACCCTCTGGTCCACAATGTTCCCCTTACAACTCACTGACCCTCTGGTCCACAATGTTCCCCTTACAACTCACTGACCCTCTGGTCCACAATGTTCCCCTTACAACTCACTGACCCTCTGGTCCACAATGTTCCCCTTACAACTCACTGACCCTCTGGTCCACAATGTTCCCCTTACAACTCACTGACCCTCTGGTCCACAATGTTCCCCTTACAACACACTGACCCTCTGGTCTATGATGTTCCCCTTACAACACACTGACCCTCTGGTCCACAATGTTCCCCTTACAGCACACTGACCCTCTGGTCTATGATGTTCCCCTTACAACACACTGACCCTCTGGTCCACGATGTTCCCCTTACAGCACACTGACCCTCTGGTCTATGATGTTCCCCTTACAACACACTGACCCTCTGGTCCACGATGTTCCCCTTACAACACACTGACCCTCTGGTCCACAATGTTCCCCTTACAACACACTGACCCTCTGGTCTATGATGTTCCCCTTACAACACACTGACCCTCTGGTCCACGATGTTCCCCTTACAGCACACTGACCCTCTGGTCTATGATGTTCCCCTTACAACACACTGACCCTCTGGTCCACGATGTTCCCCTTACAACACACTGACCCTCTGGTCCACAATGTTCCCCTTACAACACACTGACCCTCTGGTCCACAATGTTCCCCTTACAGCACACTGACCCTCTGGTCCACAATGTTCCCCTTACAACACACTGACCCTCTGGTCCACAATGTTCCCCTTACAACTCACTGACCCTCTGGTCCACAATGTTCCCCTTACAACTCACTGACCCTCTGGTCCACAATGTTCCCCTTACAACTCACTGACCCTCTGGTCCACAATGTTCCCCTTACAACTCACTGACCCTCTGGTCCACAATGTTCCCCTTACAACTCACTGACCCTCTGGTCCACAATGTTCCCCTTACAACACACTGACCCTCTGGTCTATGATGTTCCCCTTACAACACACTGACCCTCTGGTCCACAATGTTCCCCTTACAGCACACTGACCCTCTGGTCTATGATGTTCCCCTTACAACACACTGACCCTCTGGTCCACGATGTTCCCCTTACAGCACACTGACCCTCTGGTCTATGATGTTCCCCTTACAACACACTGACCCTCTGGTCCACGATGTTCCCCTTACAACACACTGACCCTCTGGTCCACAATGTTCCCCTTACAACACACTGACCCTCTGGTCTATGATGTTCCCCTTACAACACACTGACCCTCTGGTCCACGATGTTCCCCTTACAGCACACTGACCCTCTGGTCTATGATGTTCCCCTTACAACACACTGACCCTCTGGTCCACGATGTTCCCCTTACAACACACTGACCCTCTGGTCCACAATGTTCCCCTTACAACACACTGACCCTCTGGTCCACAATGTTCCCCTTACAACACACTGACCCTCTGGTCCATGATGTTCCCCTTACAACACACTGACCCTCTGGTCCACAATGTTCCCCTTACAACTCACTGACCCTCTGGTCCACAATGTTCCCCTTACAGCACACTGACCCTCTGGTCTATGATGTTCCCCTTACAACACACTGACCCTCTGGTCCACGATGTTCCCCTTACAGCACACTGACCCTCTGGTCTATGATGTTCCCCTTTCAACTCACTGACCCTCTGGTCCACAATGTTCCCCTTACAACACACACCTGACCCTCTGGTCTATGATGTTCCCCTTACAACACACTGACCCTCTGGTCCACGATGTTCCCCTTACAGCACACTGACCCTCTGGTCTATGATGTTCCCCCTTACAACTCACTGACCCTCTGGTCACAATGTTCCCCTTACAACACACTGACCCTCCCTGATCAACGATGTTCCCCTTACAGCACACTGACCCTCTGGTCCACAATGTTCCCCTTACAACACACTGACCCTCTGGTCCACAATGTTCCCCTTACAACTCACTGACCCTCTGGTCCACAATGTTCCCCTTACAACTCACTGACCCTCTGGTCACAATGTTCCCCTTACAACTCACTGACCCTCTGGTCCACAATGTTCCCCTTACAACTCACTGACCCTCTGGTCACAATGTTCCCCTTACAACTCACTGACCCTCTGGTCCACAATGTTCCCCTTACAACACACTGACCCTCTGGTCTATGATGTTCCCCTTACAACACACTGACCCTCTGGTCACAATGTTTCCCCTTACAGCACACTGACCCTCTGGTCTATGATGTTCCCCTTACAACACACTGACCCTCTGGTCACGATGTTCCCCCTTACAGCACACTGACCCTCTGGTCTATGATGTTCCCCTTACTTACAACACACTGACCCTCTGGTCCACAATGTTCCCCTTACAACTCACTGACCCTCTGATGTTCCCCTTACAACTCTTACTGACCCTCTGGTCACAATGTTCCCCTTACAACACACTGACCCTCTGGTCACATGATGTTCCCCTTACAACTCACTGACCCTCTGGTCACAATGTTCCCCTTACAACTCACTGACCCTGATGTTCCCCTTACAACACACTGACCCTCTGGTCCATGATGTTCCCCTTACAATGTTGGTCTATGATGTTCCCTTACAACACACTGACCCTCTGGTCCACAATGTTCCCCCTTACAACTCCTTTGACCCTCTGATTTTAATGTTCCCCTTACAACTCACTGACCCTCTGGTCCACAATGTTCCCCTTACAACTCACTGACCCTCTGGTCTATGATGTTCCCCTTACAACACACTGACCCTCTGGTCCACAATGTTCCCCTTACAACACACTGACCCTCTGGTCCATGATGTTCCCCTTACAACTCACTGACCCTCTGGTCCACAATGTTCCCCTTACAACTCACTGACCCTCTGGTCCACAATGTTCCCCTTACAACACACTGACCCTCTGGTCTATGATGTTCCCCTTACAACACACTGACCCTCTGGTCCACAATGTTCCCCTTACAGCACACTGACCCTCTGGTCTATGATGTTCCCCTTACAACACACTGACCCTCTGGTCCACGATGTTCCCCTTACAGCACACTGACCCTCTGGTCTATGATGTTCCCCTTACAACACACTGACCCTCTGGTCCACGATGTTCCCCTTACAACACACTGACCCTCTGGTCCACAATGTTCCCCTTACAACACACTGACCCTCTGGTCTATGATGTTCCCCTTACAACACACTGACCCTCTGGTCCACGATGTTCCCCTTACAGCACACTGACCCTCTGGTCTATGATGTTCCCCTTACAACACACTGACCCTCTGGTCCACGATGTTCCCCTTACAACACACTGACCCTCTGGTCCACAATGTTCCCCTTACAACACACTGACCCTCTGGTCCACAATGTTCCCCTTACAACACACTGACCCTCTGGTCCATGATGTTCCCCTTACAACTCACTGACCCTCTGGTCCACAATGTTCCCCTTACAACTCACTGACCCTCTGGTCCACAATGTTCCCCTTACAGCACACTGACCCTCTGGTCTATGATGTTCCCCTTACAACACACTGACCCTCTGGTCTATGATGTTCCCCTTACAACACACTGACCCTCTGGTCCACGATGTTCCCCTTACAACACACTGACCCTCTGGTCTATGATGTTCCCCTTACAACACACTGACCCTCTGGTCCATGATGTTCCCCTTACAACACACTGACCCTCTGGTCCACAATGTTCCCCTTACAACACACTGACCCTCTGGTCCACAATGTTCCCCTTACAGCATACTGACCCTCTGGTCTATGATGTTCCCCTTACAGCACACTGACCCTCTGGTCTATGATGTTCCCCTTACAACACACTGACCCTCTGGTCCACAATGTTCCCCTTACAACACACTGACCCTCTGGTCCATGATGTTCCCCTTACAACACACTGACCCTCTGGTCCATGATGTTCCCCTTACAACACACTGACCCTCTGGTCCATGATGTTCCCCTTACAGCACACTGACCCTCTGGTCCACGATGTTCCCCTTACAACACACTGACCCTCTGGTCCACAATGTTCCCCTTACAGCACACTGACCCTCTGGTCCACAATGTTCCCCTTACAGCACACTGACCCTCTGGTCCACGATGTTCCCTTACAACACACTGACCCTCTGGTCCACAATGATCCCCTTACAGCACACTGACCCTCTGGTCCACGATGTTCCCCTTACAACACACTGACCCTCTGGTCCATGATGTTCCCCTTACAACATACTGACCCTCTGGTCCATGATGTTCCCCTTTACAACACAC
>NW_027035158.1:0-9738 GCF_034236695.1 Oncorhynchus nerka | reverse complement strand
AATATTTCTCTGTCCGGATAAGATGATAGAATTCTTGCAACCATGTAACTGCGGAGTGATTGCCATGAAATGAACGTGATCCTTGTTCCACGTGTGTCCTGCTCCTAGCAGCTTGGTCTCTGTGGCGCAATTGGTTAGCGCGTTAGACTGTTAATCTAAAGGTTGGTGGTTCAAGCCCACCCAGGGACGAGTGTTTTCCATTTGTTGAGCTCTGTGATGTCAGAAGACTTTCCTGTAGTGTAAATTTGATTCCGTGTGTATCTTCTCCTGTATCCTGTTTTTAGATGTGATTGGTGAGTTGTTGAATGTAAAACAGGAAGAGTATTATATTTTCCATCCTAGTAAAATGGGTGTCAGTGGCCTGTGATCATCAGTTGCTGAATAGCTTCACCATATATCTAAACTCCATATAGAATGAGATCACAGACAGCCAGGGGTCAAAGGTCAGCTTTCTACCAACTCCATGTCTGTGGCGCAATTGCTTTGAGCCTTAGACTGTTAATCTAAAGATTTGATTGATGTGTTTGAACATACAACATGAGAACAGTTGCATTGAAACCACTGGTAAAAATGGGAGGCGGTGGCCCGATTGGGTATATAAATAACTACAGAGGGTAGGTAGTGCGTACGGCCCAGTACATCACTGGGGCTCAGCTGCCTGCCATCCAGGACCTCTACACCAGGTGGTGTCAGAGGAAGGCCCTAAAAATGGTCAAAGACCCCAGCCACCCCAGTCAAAGACTGCTCTCTCTACTACCACATGGCAAGCGGTACTGGAGTGCCAAGTCTAGGACAAAAGGCTTCTACCTTGTTTTTACCCGCAAGCCATAAGACTCCTGAACAATTGTTTCTAGCCTGTCTTTTTACTGTTGTTTTATTTCTTTATTTACCTATTGTTAACCTAATACCTTTTTTGCACTATTGGTTAAGAGCCTGTAAGTAAGCATTTCACTGTAAGGTCTACTAGATGTGTTGCATTCGGCGCACGTGACAAATAAACTTTGATTTGATTTGAAAGCAAAGGCCTGTGGTTTTATTACTGCATATCTTGACCGTTCTGTATGGAAAATCTGGCTCAAAGAAACATATTTTTGAATATAGATAAGCATCCTGCTCGAAGGACCATATCATCATTATATATTAACAGTGGTGGAAGAAGTACACAATTGTCATACTTGAATAAAAGTATAAATACCAGTGGTGGAAAAAAGTACCCAATTTTCATACTTTAAAGTCTTTTTACTTAAGTACTTTACACCACTGTATATTAATCTGGCTCGACAGACTATATCATTTAGCTATGTATTGTATATGTACAGTACCAGTCAAAAGTTTGGACACACCTCCTCATTCAAGGGTTTTTCTTTATTTTGACAATTTTCATCATTTTAGAATAACAGTGAAGACATAAAAACTATGAAATAAAACATATGGAATCATGTAGTAACCAAAAAGTGTGAAACAAATCCAAATATATTTATGTTTGAGATTCTTCAAAGTAGCCACCCTTTGCCTTGATGACAGCTTTGCACACTCTTGGCATTCTCTCAACCAGCTTCATGAGGCAGTCACCTGGAAGGCCTTTCAATTAACAGGTGTGCCTTGTTAAAAGTTAATTTGTGTAATTTCTTTCCTTCGTAATGCGTTTCAGCCAATCAGTTGTGTTGTGACAGGGTAGGGTTGGAATACAGAAGATAGCCCTATTTGGTAAAAGACCAAGTCAATATTATGGCAAGAACAGCTCGAATAAGCAAAGAGAAACGACGGTACATCATTACTTTAAGACACGAAGGTCAGTCAATCCAGAAAATTTCAACAACTTTGAAAATTTCTTCAAGCGCAATCGCAAAAACCATCAAGCGCTATGATGAAACTGGCTCTCGTAAGGACCGCCACAGGAAAGGAAGACCCAGAGTTACCTCTGCTGTGGAGGATAAGTTCATGAGAATTACCAGCCTCAGAAATTGCAGCCCAAATAAATGCTTCACAGAGTTCAAGTAACAGACACATCTCAACATCAACCCATCAGAGGAGACTATGTGAATTTGGCCTTCAATGTCAAACTGCTGTAAAAACAAAAACACTACTAAAGGACACCAATAATAAGAAGAGACTTGCTTGGGCCAAGAAACACAAGCAATGGCCTTAAGCCGGTGGAAATCTGTCCGTTGGTCTGACTCCAAATGTGAGATTTTTGGTTCCATCCGCTCTGTCTTTGTGCGACGAGGAGTAGGTGAACGCATGATCTCTGCGTGTGTGTGGTTCCCACCGTGAAGCAAGGACAAGGTGTGATGGTGTAGGGATGCTTTGCTGGTGACACTGTTGGTGATTTATTTAGAATTCAAGGTACACTTAACCAGCATGGCTACGACAGCATTCTGCAGCGATACGCCATCCCATCTGGTTTGCGCTTAGTGGGACTATCATTTGTTTTTCAACAGGACAATGACCCACACACCTCCAGGCTGTGTAAGGGCTATTTGACCAAGAAGCAAAGTGATGGAGTGCTGCATCAGATGACCTGACCTCCACAATCACCCGACCTCAACTCAATTGAGAGGGTTTGGGATGAGTTGGACCGCAGAGGGAAGGAAAAGCAGTCAACAAGTGCTCAGCATTTGTGAGAACTCCTTCAAGACCGTTGGAAAGCATTCCAGGTGCAGCTGGTGGAGAGAATGCCAAGAGTGTGCAAAGCTGTCATCAAGGCAAAGGGTGGCTACTTTGAATAATATAAAATATATTGTGTTTTGTTTAAGACTTTTTTGGTTACTAAAAGATTCCATATGTGTTATTTCATAGTTTTGATGTCTTCACTTTTATTCTACAATGTAGAAAATAGTAAAAAATCTAGAAAAACCCTTGAATGAGGAGGTGTGTCCCAACTTTTAAATGGTACTGTATATGTGTATGTATGTATACATTAATCTGGTTTGAGGAACAATACATTCAGAATCTATTATCTACTCTTCTTTACTGCTTTAACTTATTTTCATTTTCAGAAACACCATTGTGATAAATCACTGTATATCACCATGTATAACTTTGAGAAAATTAAAATGAATATATTTTGTCTTGTTGTTTAAAGTGTGCGCAGGCCTAGTTTGTCGACACATGTTGGTATCGTGTTTGTTAGGGATGGGCATTTGAAATGATTTCACTCTTCGGATAATATGACATTATTTCTGCTATCAGGATAGTCGACATTGAAAAACGCATTTAAAAAACACTTGACAAGTCAGAATGACACAAACGTCAAAGGCAGGCTACCACAACGGACAGGCTGCAATTCTCCAGTAGTTTTTGGCCAACAGCAACGGTGAAAGAGAAGTCTGATTTTCGCCATGATTGATGGATTCTGTTTGAAATGACTTTTCTGGTGAGTGTTTTGCATTGCTCTGGGTCAGGTTTTGTGGAACCGTGGCGATGTACGCGACAGTCATTTCTATTTGAAGTGGAGAAAATAGGTTGTCAGAGTTGACTGGAGGACTAAATGCGCTAGCTCAATGCACTGTCATCAAAACTAAAAATCAACAGTTCAACTGTTGTTTTATTAAATAAAGAATTTCAATTGTCACGGTGTATCCCTGTATGTAATAATGTCTCAATGATCATTTAATTTAGAAAAAAGTTTTCATTGTTAACCCCCCCAAAAAAAGGTCAAATGAACACGCACACAAGTAAAGGAATACTGAGGTTTGTTCGGATTTTTAAATATTCAAATAACCGTGATCGTCTGATGTGTGTGTATGCGCGTCTAAATGTGTACTTTTGTAGACAACGAAGGAGATGCTGTTGCTTTAACTGAACTGATCTGGATACGTAGAATTCCAGTACACATTCAGTCCTCGTTAGTATAGTGGTCAGTATCCCCGCCTGTCACGCGGGAGACCGGGGTTCAATTCCCCGACGGGGAGGTAAGAATTTTATTTTCGTTATACTTCTGCTTGTGAGAGAAGCCTCATTGTAAAATGACCTTCAGTACTTGTCTTTACTCCACTATAGCTACTCTACAGTGTCGTTTAACCCACTTGTCAAATGGAGGGTGGTGGCAAAGTTCTGTTGTTTTATTACTGTAGATCTTGACCGTTCTGTTTTGAAAATATAAATCTCACTCAAAGGACCATGTCATTGTTATCGATCTGGCTAAGGGACCTTCAATTAAGAATCTATAATAGATTACCACGGTATGAGTCATAATACCTGTAAAACCTAGCAGTCAAACATGAAAATGGTTACAATTGTTTTTCGACCATACATTTTTCCCAATGGGGATTTTGGTAATACTTCAAATAAAGTCAGTGTTTTGCGTAAGCTTACCCCGGCGTGACATTTTTCTAACTGTGTAAATTTCTCCCAGACAAGGTGACTTTCATGAATAAATTCACTTGTATTTACCCAGCCCAAAATGAAATAGAGGCGTCACTACAGACAACCTGGTTTGAATCCAGGCTATCACAACTGGCTGTGATTGGTTAGTCCCATAGGGTGGCCCACAATTGGCCCAGCGTCGTCCGGTTTTGGCATTGCTTTCTTAGCACCCCTCTTGAATTGCGATGTTTTTCCAAGATTCTAGAGCAGTGAGTAGATAGCCGTATACTGTATAACTTTGTGCCATTTTGAATTAGTGTATAGAGTCAATTTAGCGACTTTGACGCTATATTTAGCGAGTATTCAGTCCCTTTCAGAGTCTTTTATTGGTAAGAGGCTAACGACAAACTCTGCTACTTTTCAGGCTGCCTTGGGGAGTTTTGGGGTTTTGATAGTATTTAAAGATAAAATATATCTTTAAGATAAACCATGTAGTATATACGTCTGTTCAGATCTGGATGTTACCCCTCTGTTTTGCTATACAATTATGACTGAAAGCTAAATATTTCTCTGTCCGGATAAGATGATAGAATTCTTGCAACCATGTAACTGCGGAGTGATTGCCATGAAATGAACGTGATCCTTGTTCCACGTGTGTCCTGCTCCTAGCAGCTTGGTCTCTGTGGCGCAATTGGTTAGCGCGTTAGACTGTTAATCTAAAGGTTGGTGGTTCAAGCCCACCCAGGGACGAGTGTTTTCCATTTGTTGAGCTCTGTGATGTCAGAATACTTTCCTGTAGTGTAAATTTGATTCCGTGTGTATCTTCTCCTGTATCCTGTTTTTAGATGTGATTGGTGAGTTGTTGAATGTAAAAGAGGAAGAGTATTATATTTTCCATCCTAGTAAAATGGGTGTCAGTGGCCTGTGATCATCAGTTGCTGAATAGCTTCACCATATATCTAAACTCCATATATAATGAGATCACAGACAGCAAGGGGTCAAAGGTCAGCTTTCTACCAACTCCATGTCTGTGGCGCAATTGCTTTGAGCCTTAGACTGTTAATCTAAAGATTTGATTGATGTGTTTGAACATACAACATGAGAACAGTTGCATTGAAACCACTGGTAAAAATGGGAGGCGGTGGCCCGATTGGGTATATAAATAACTACAGAGGGTAGGTAGTGCGTACGGCCCAGTACATCACTGGGGCTCAGCTGCCTGCCATCCAGGACCTCTACACCAGGTGGTGTCAGAGGAAGGCCCTAAAAATGGTCAAAGACCCCAGCCACCCCAGTCAAAGACTGCTCTCTCTACTACCACATGGCAAGCGGTACTGGAGTGCCAAGTCTAGGACAAAAAGGCTTCTACCTTGTTTTTACCCGCAAGCCATAAGACTCCTGAACAATTGTTTCTAGCCTGTCTTTTTACTGTTGTTTTATTTCTTTATTTACCTATTGTTAACCTAATACCTTTTTTGCACTATTGGTTAAGAGCCTGTAAGTAAGCATTTCACTGTAAGGTCTACTAGATGTGTTGCATTCGGCGCACGTGACAAATAAACTTTGATTTGATTTGAAAGCAAAGGCCTGTGGTTTTATTACTGCATATCTTGACCGTTCTGTATGGAAAATCTGGCTCAAAGAAACATATTTTTGAATATAGATAAGCATCCTGCTCGAAGGACCATATCATCATTATATATTAACAGTGGTGGAAGAAGTACACAATTGTCATACTTGAATAAAAGTATAAATACCAGTGGTGGAAAAAAGTACCCAATTTTCATACTTTAAAGTCTTTTTACTTAAGTACTTTACACCACTGTATATTAATCTGGCTCGACAGACTATATCATTTAGCTATGTATTGTATATGTACAGTACCAGTCAAAAGTTTGGACACACCTCCTCATTCAAGGGTTTTTCTTTATTTTGACAATTTTCATCATTTTAGAATAACAGTGAAGACATAAAAACTATGAAATAAAACATATGGAATCATGTAGTAACCAAAAAGTGTGAAACAAATCCAAATATATTTATGTTTGAGATTCTTCAAAGTAGCCACCCTTTGCCTTGATGACAGCTTTGCACACTCTTGGCATTCTCTCAACCAGCTTCATGAGGCAGTCACCTGGAAGGCCTTTCAATTAACAGGTGTGCCTTGTTAAAAGTTAATTTGTGTAATTTCTTTCCTTCGTAATGCGTTTCAGCCAATCAGTTGTGTTGTGACAGGGTAGGGTTGGAATACAGAAGATAGCCCTATTTGGTAAAAGACCAAGTCAATATTATGGCAAGAACAGCTCGAATAAGCAAAGAGAAACGACGGTACATCATTACTTTAAGACACGAAGGTCAGTCAATCCAGAAAATTTCAACAACTTTGAAAATTTCTTCAAGCGCAATCGCAAAAACCATCAAGCGCTATGATGAAACTGGCTCTCGTAAGGACCGCCACAGGAAAGGAAGACCCAGAGTTACCTCTGCTGTGGAGGATAAGTTCATGAGAATTACCAGCCTCAGAAATTGCAGCCCAAATAAATGCTTCACAGAGTTCAAGTAACAGACACATCTCAACATCAACCCATCAGAGGAGACTATGTGAATTTGGCCTTCAATGTCAAACTGCTGTAAAAACAAAAACACTACTAAAGGACACCAATAATAAGAAGAGACTTGCTTGGGCCAAGAAACACAAGCAATGGCCTTAAGCCGGTGGAAATCTGTCCGTTGGTCTGACTCCAAATGTGAGATTTTTGGTTCCATCCGCTCTGTCTTTGTGCGACGAGGAGTAGGTGAACGCATGATCTCTGCGTGTGTGTGGTTCCCACCGTGAAGCAAGGACAAGGTGTGATGGTGTAGGGATGCTTTGCTGGTGACACTGTTGGTGATTTATTTAGAATTCAAGGTACACTTAACCAGCATGGCTACGACAGCATTCTGCAGCGATACGCCATCCCATCTGGTTTGCGCTTAGTGGGACTATCATTTGTTTTTCAACAGGACAATGACCCACACACCTCCAGGCTGTGTAAGGGCTATTTGACCAAGAAGCAAAGTGATGGAGTGCTGCATCAGATGACCTGACCTCCACAATCACCCGACCTCAACTCAATTGAGAGGGTTTGGGATGAGTTGGACCGCAGAGGGAAGGAAAAGCAGTCAACAAGTGCTCAGCATTTGTGAGAACTCCTTCAAGACCGTTGGAAAGCATTCCAGGTGCAGCTGGTGGAGAGAATGCCAAGAGTGTGCAAAGCTGTCATCAAGGCAAAGGGTGGCTACTTTGAATAATATAAAATATATTGTGTTTTGTTTAAGACTTTTTTGGTTACTAAAAGATTCCATATGTGTTATTTCATAGTTTTGATGTCTTCACTTTTATTCTACAATGTAGAAAATAGTAAAAAATCTAGAAAAACCCTTGAATGAGGAGGTGTGTCCCAACTTTTAAATGGTACTGTATATGTGTATGTATGTATACATTAATCTGGTTTGAGGAACAATACATTCAGAATCTATTATCTACTCTTCTTTACTGCTTTAACTTATTTTCATTTTCAGAAACACCATTGTGATAAATCACTGTATATCACCATGTATAACTTTGAGAAAATTAAAATGAATATATTTTGTCTTGTTGTTTAAAGTGTGCGCAGGCCTAGTTTGTCGACACATGTTGGTATCGTGTTTGTTAGGGATGGGCATTTGAAATGATTTCACTCTTCGGATAATATGACATTATTTCTGCTATCAGGATAGTCGACATTGAAAAACGCATTTAAAAAACACTTGACAAGTCAGAATGACACAAACGTCAAAGGCAGGCTACCACAACGGACAGGCTGCAATTCTCCAGTAGTTTTTGGCCAACAGCAACGGTGAAAGAGAAGTCTGATTTTCGCCATGATTGATGGATTCTGTTTGAAATGACTTTTCTGGTGAGTGTTTTGCATTGCTCTGGGTCAGGTTTTGTGGAACCGTGGCGATGTACGCGACAGTCATTTCTATTTGAAGTGGAGAAAATAGGTTGTCAGAGTTGACTGGAGGACTAAATGCGCTAGCTCAATGCACTGTCATCAAAACTAAAAATCAACAGTTCAACTGTTGTTTTATTAAATAAAGAATTTCAATTGTCACGGTGTATCCCTGTATGTAATAATGTCTCAATGATCATTTAATTTAGAAAAAAGTTTTCATTGTTAACCCCCCCAAAAAAAGGTCAAATGAACACGCACACAAGTAAAGGAATACTGAGGTTTGTTCGGATTTTTAAATATTCAAATAACCGTGATCGTCTGATGTGTGTGTATGCGCGTCTAAATGTGTACTTTTGTAGACAACGAAGGAGATGCTGTTGCTTTAACTGAACTGATCTGGATACGTAGAATTCCAGTACACATTCAGTCCTCGTTAGTATAGTGGTCAGTATCCCCGCCTGTCACGCGGGAGACCGGGGTTCAATTCCCCGACGGGGAGGTAAGAATTTTATTTTCGTTATACTTCTGCTTGTGAGAGAAGCCTCATTGTAAAATGACCTTCAGTACTTGTCTTTACTCCACTATAGCTACTCTACAGTGTCGTTTAACCCACTTGTCAAATGGAGGGTGGTGGCAAAGTTCTGTTGTTTTATTACTGTAGATCTTGACCGTTCTGTTTTGAAAATATAAATCTCACTCAAAGGACCATGTCATTGTTATCGATCTGGCTAAGGGACCTTCAATTAAGAATCTATAATAGATTACCACGGTATGAGTCATAATACCTGTAAAACCTAGCAGTCAAACATGAAAATGGTTACAATTGTTTTTCGACCATACATTTTTCCCAATGGGGATTTTGGTAATACTTCAAATAAAGTCAGTGTTTTGCGTAAGCTTACCCCGGCGTGACATTTTTCTAACTGTGTAAATTTCTCCCAGACAAGGTGACTTTCATGAATAAATTCACTTGTATTTACCCAGCCCAAAATGAAATAGAGGCGTCACTACAGACAACCTGGTTTGAATCCAGGCTATCACAACTGGCTGTGATTGGTTAGTCCCATAGGGTGGCCCACAATTGGCCCAGCGTCGTCCGGTTTTGGCATTGCTTTCTTAGCACCCCTCTTGAATTGCGATGTTTTTCCAAGATTCTAGAGCAGTGAGTAGATAGCCGTATACTGTATAACTTTGTGCCATTTTGAATTAGTGTATAGAGTCAATTTAGCGACTTTGACGCTATATTTAGCGAGTATTCAGTCCCTTTCAGAGTCTTTTATTGGTAAGAGGCTAACGACAAACTCTGCTACTTTTCAGGCTGCCTTGGGGAGTTTTGGGGTTTTGATAGTATTTAAAGATAAAATATATCTTTAAGATAAACCATGTAGTATATACGTCTGTTCAGATCTGGATGTTACCCCTCTGTTTTGCTATACAATTATGACTGAAAGCT
>NW_027035157.1:0-9736 GCF_034236695.1 Oncorhynchus nerka | reverse complement strand
AAAAATACGTCTGTTTAAGCTTGAGATATCTGAATTGTTTTGGGATGGGCTGCGTCTCCAATCCATCGCATTCGCCGATGTCGGCCTTCTGCATCGGCAGTGGAAGGTGACGGAGCCACAGCAGTGTTTGTCAGTCTTGCAAAAATGTCTGTAGCATCCAATTAATATTACTAGTTTGAAAGTCATTTCCTGAGCTTTCTTGTATCTCTCAGATATAGGACAGACACTTTAAAACATGCTTCCTTTTTTTGCCATGTATGAATATGTTATTCAATGCGTTTCTATGGGCTAATAGCAAAAGGTCAAATTCAATGTTCCATCAAATAATAAAATACTGTATATATACACACATTACACAGGAGGCTGCTGAGGGTTGGATGGCTCATAATAATGGCTGGAACGGCACAAATGGAAGGGCATCAAACACATGGAAACCATATGTTAGATACCATTCCATAAAATCCACTCCAACCATTACCACAAGCCTGTCCTCCCCAATTAAGGTGCCACCAACCAACTGTGATATATAAATAACCAATCAAAAGTTTGGACACACCTACTCATTCAAGGGGTTTTTCTTTATTTTCTACATAATTGTATATATAATGCCAAGAGCGTGCAAAACTGTCATCAAGGCAAAGGGTGGCTACTTTGAAGAATCACAAATATAAAATATATTTGGATTTGTTTAACACTTTTTTGGTTACTACATGATTCCATATGTGTTATTTCACAGCGTTGATGTCTTCACTATTATTCTACAATGTAGAAAATAGTAAAAATAAAGAATAACACTGGAATGAGTAGGTATGTCCAAACCCCTGACTGGTACTCTATATACAGTGCATTCAGAAAGTTTTCAGACCCCTTGACTTTTTTCATATTCTGTTACATTACAGCCTTACTCTAAAATAGATTTTTTTTTAAATTATATCCTCATCAATCTACACACAATACCCCATAATGAAAAAGCAAAAACAGATTCTTAGACATGTTTGAACATTTATACCAAATAAAAAACTGAAATATAACATTTACTTAAGTATTCTGACCCTTACTCAGTACTTTGTTGAAGCACCTTTGGCAGCAATTAAAGCTTCCAGTTTTCTTGGGTATAACCCAACAAGCTTGGCACACCTTTATTTGAGTTTCCCATTCTTTTCTACAGATCCTCTCAAGCTCTGTCAGGTTGGATGGGGAGTGTCACTGCACAGCTATTTTCAGGTCTCTCCAGAGATATTTGATTGGGTTTAAGTCCGGGCTCTGTCTGGGCCACTCAAGGAAATTCAGAGTCTTGTCCCAAAGCCACACCTGCGTAGTCTTGGTCTTTCGTCCAGACGTGACAGTTGGCATTCAGGCCGAAGAGTTAAATCTTGGTTTCATCAGACCAGAGAATCTTGTTTCTCATCAAATCAAATGTATTTATATAGCCCTTCATACATCAGCTGATATCTCAAAGTGCTGTACAGAAACCCAGCCTAAAACCCCAAACAGCAAGCAATGCAGGTGTTGAAGCACGTTGGCTAAGAAAAACTCCCTAGAAAGGCCAAAACCTAGGAAGAAACCTAGAGAGGAACCAGGCTATGAGGGGTGGCCAGTCCTCTTCTGGCTGTGCCGGGTGGAGATTATAACAGAGCATGGCCAAGATGTTCAAATGTTCATAAATGACCAGCATGGTCAAATAATAGGTCTGGGACAGGTAGAACGTCCGATGAACAGGTCAGGATTCCATAGCCGCAGGCAGAACAGTTGAAACTGGAGCAGCAGCACATCCAGGTGGACCAGGGACAGCAAGGAGTCATCATGCCAGGTAGTCCTGAGGCATGGTCCTAGGGCTCAGGTCCTCCGAGAGAGAGAAAGAAAGAGAGAACGAGAGAATTAGAGAGAGCATACTTAAATTCACACAGGACACCGGATAAGACAGGAGAAGTACTCCAGATATAACAAACTGACCCTAGCCCCCCGACACATAAACTACTGCAGCATAAATACTGGAGGCTGAGACAGGAGGGGTCAGCAGACACCTTGGCCCCATCCGATGATACCCCCGGACAGGGCCAAACAGGAAGGATATAACCCCACCCACTTTGCCAAAGAACAGCCCCCACACCACTAGAGGGATATCTTCAACCACCGACTTACCATCCTGAGACACGGCCGAGTATAGCCCACAAAGATCTCCGCCACAGCACAACCCAAGGGGGGGCGCCAACCCAGACAGGAAGATCACATCAGTGACTCAACCCACTCAAGTGACGCACCACTCCTAGGGATGGCATGAAAGAGCACCTGTAAGCCAGTGACTTAGCCCCTGTAATAGGGTTAGAGGCAGAGAATCCCAGTGGAAAGAGGGGAACCGGACAGGCAGAGACAGCAAGGGTGGTTCGTTGCTCCAGAGCCTTTTCGTTGACCTTCACACTCCTGGGCCAGGCTACACTCAATCATATGACCCACTGAAGAGATGAGTCTTCAGTAAAGACTTAAAGGTTGAGATCGAGTTTGCGTCTCTCACATGGGTAGGCAGACCATTCCATAAAAATGGAGCTCTATAGGAGAAAGCCCTGCCTCCAGCTGTTTGCTTAGAAATTCTAGGGACAATTAGGAGGCCTGCATCTTGTGACCGTAGCGTACGTGTAGGTATGTACAGCAGGACCAAATCAAAGAGATAGGTAGGAGCAAGCCCATGTAATGCTTTGTAGGTTAGCAGTAAAACCTTGAAATCAGCCCTTGCCTTGACAGGAAGCCAGTGTAGGGAGGCTAGCACTGGAGTATTATGATTAGGATTCTAGCAGCCGTATTTAGCACTAACTGAAGTTTATTTAGTGCTTTATCCGGGTAGCCAGAAAGTAGAGCATTGCAGTAGTCTAACCTAGAAGTAACAAAAGCATGGATTAATTTTTCTGCATTATTTTTGGACAGAAAGTTTCTGATTTTTGCAATGTTACGTAGATGGAAAAAAGCTGTCCTTGAAACAGTCTTGATATGTTCGTCAAAAGAGAGATCAGGGTCCAGAGTAACGCCGAGGTCCTTCACAGTTTTATTTGAGACGACTGTACAACCATTAAGATTAATTGTCAGATTCAACAGAAGATCTCTTTGTTTCTTGGGACCTAGAACAAGCATCTCTGTTTTGTCCGAGTTTAAAAGTAGAAAGTTTGCTGCCATCCACTTCCTTATGTCTGAAACACAGGCTTCTAGCGAGGGGCTTCACCATGTTTCATTGAAATGTACAGCTGTGTGTCATCCGCATAGCAGTGAAAGTTAACATTATGTTTTCGAATGACATCCCCAAGAGGTAAAATATATAGTGAAAGCAATAGTGGTCCTAAAACGGAACCTTGAGGAACACCGAAATTTACAGTTGATTTATCAGAGGACAAGCCATTCACAGAGACAAACTGATATCTTTCCGACAGATAAGATCTAAACCAGGCCAGAACTTGTCCGTGTAGACCAATTTGGGTTTCCAATCTCTCCAAAAGAATGTGGTGATCGATGGTATCAAAAGCAGCACTAAGGTCTAGGAGCACAAGGACAGATGCAGAGCCTCGGTCTGAATCCATTAAAAGGTAATTTACCACCTTCACAAGTGCAGTCTCAGTGCTATAATGGGGTCTAAAACCAGACTGAAGCATTTCGTATACATTGTTTGTCTTCAGGAAGGCAGTGAGTTGCTGCGCAACAGCCTTTTCAAAAACAATTGAGAGGAATGGAAGATTCGATATAGGTTGATAGTTTTTTATATTTTCTGGGTCAAGGTTTGGCTTTTTCAAGAGAGGCTTTATTACTGCCACTTTTAGTGAGTTTGGTACACATCCGGTGGATAGAGAGCCGTTTATTATGTTCAACATAGGAGGGCCAAGCACAGGAAGCAGCTCTTTCAGTAGTTTAGTTGGAATAGGGTCCAGTATGCAGCTGGAAGGTTTAGAGGCCATGATTATTTTCAGCATTGTGTCAAGAGATATAGTACTAAAACACTTGAGTGTCTCCCTTGATCCTAGGTCCTGGCAGAGTTGTGCAGACTTAGGACAACTGAGCTTTGAAGGAATACGCAGATTTAAAGAGGCGTCCGTAATTTGCTTTCTAATATTCATTATCTTTTCCTCAAAGAAGTTCATGAATTTATTACTGCTGAAGTGAAAGCCATCCTCACTTGGGGAATGCTGCTTTTTAGTTAACTTTGCGACAGTATCAAAAATAAATTTCAGATTGTTCTTGTTTTCCTCAATTAAGTTGGAAAAATAGGATGATCGAGCAGCAGTAAGGGCTCTTCGATACTGCACGGTACTGTCTTTCCAAGCTAGTCGGAAGACTTCCAGTTTGGTGTAGCAGCAGTAAGGGCTCGTCGATACTGCACGGTACTGTCTTTCCAAGCTAGTCGGAAGACTTCCAGTTTGGTGTAGCAGCAGTAAGGGCTCGTCGATACTGCACGGTACTGTCTTTCCAAGCTAGTCGGAAGACTTCCAGTTTGGTGTAGCAGCAGTAAGGGCTCGTCGATACTGCACGGTACTGTCTTTCCAAGCTAGTCGGAAGACTTCCAGTTTGGTGTGGCGCCATTTCTGTTCCAATTTTCTGGATGCTTCAGAGCTCGGTTATTTTCTGTATACCAGGGAGCTAGTTTCTTATGAGAAATGTTTTTAGTTTTTAGGGGTGCAACTGCATCTAGTTAGGTGGTTAACTGATTTTTGTCCTCTGACGTCCTTGGGTAGGCAGAGTGAGTCTGGAAGGGCATCAAGGAATCTTGGTGTTGTCTGTGAATTTATAGCATGGCTTTTGATGCTCCTTGGTTGGGGTCTGAGCAGATTATTTGTTGCAATTGCAAACATAATAAAATGGTGGTCCGATAGTCCAGGATTGTGAGGAAAAACATTAAGATCCACAACATTTATTCCATGGGACAAAACTAGGTCCAGACTGTGACAGTGAGTAGGTCCAGAGACATGTTGGACAAAACCCACTGAGTCGATGATGGCTCCGAAAGCCTTTTGGAGTGGGTCTGTGGACTTTTCCAACGTGAATGTTAAAGTCACCAAAAATGAGAATATTATCTGCTATGACTACAAGGTCCGATAGGAATTCAGGGAACTCAATGAGGAACGCTGTATATGGCCCAGGAGGCCTGTAAAACAGTAGCTATAAAAAGTGATTGAGTAGGCTGCATAGATTTCATGACTAGAAGCTCAAAAGACGAAAACGTAATTTTTTTTCTCGTAAATTGAAATTTGCTATCGTAAATGTTAGCAACACCTCCGCCTTTGCGGGATGCACGGGGGATATGGTCACTAGTGTAACCAGGAGGTGAGGCCTCATTTAACACAGTAAATTCATCAGGCTTAAGCCATGTTTCAGTCAGGCCAATCACGTCAAGATTATGATCAGTGATTAGTTCATTGACTATAATTGCCTTTGAAGTAAGGGATCTAACATTAAGTAGCCCTATTTTGAGATGTGAGGTATCACGATCTCTTTCAATAATGACAGGAATGGAGGAGGTCTTTATCCTAGTGAGATTGCTAAGGCGAACACAGCCATGTTTAGTTTTGCCCAACCCAGGTCGAGACACAGACACGGTCTCAATGGGGATAGCTGAGCTGACTACACTGACTGTGCTAGTGGCAGACTCCACTAAGCTGACAGGCTGGCTAACAGCCTGCTGCCTGGCCTGCACCCTATTTCATTGTGGAGCTAGAGGAGTTAGAGCCCTGTCTATGTTGGTAGATAAGATGAGAGCACCCCTCCAGCTAGGACTCTCATGGTCTGCGAGTCCTTTAGGTGCCTCTTGGCAAACTCCAAGCGGGCTGTCATGTGTCTTTTACTGAGCAGTGGCTTCTGTCTGGCCACTCTACCATAAAGGCCTAATTGGTGGTGCTGCAGAGATGGTTGTCCTTCTGGAAGGTTCTCCCATCTCCACAGAGGAATTCTGGAGCTCTGTCAGAGGGACCATCGGGTTCTTGGTCATCTCCCTGACCAAGGCCCTTCTCCCCCTCTTCCTCTAGGAAGAGTCTTGGTGGTTCCAAACTTCTTCCATTTAAGAATAAAGGAGGCCACTGTATTCTTGGGGATTGTCAATACTGCAGAATTCTTTGGTACCCTTCCCCAGATCTGTGCTTCGACACAGTCCTGTCTCTGAGCTCTATGGACAATTCCTTCAACCTCATTGCTTGGTTTTTGCTTTGACATGCACTGTCAACTGTGGGACCTTTATATAGACAGAAGTGTGGCTTTCCAAAACTTGTCCAATCAATTGAATTTACCACAGGTGGACTCCAATCAAGTTGTAGAAACATCTCAAGGATGATCAATGGAAACAGGATGCACCTGAGCTCAATTTTGAGTCTCATAGCAAAGGGTCTGAATACTTATAAGGTATTTAAAAAATATATATGTTTAATACATTTGCTAAATTTTCAACAATAATTTTTGTTATTTTCTTTGTCATTATGGGGTATTGTGTGTAGATTGACAAGGGGGAAAAATGAATGGAATCCATTTTAGAATAAAGCTGTTTGAATACTTTCCGACTGCACTGTATATATATATATATATATATATATATATATATATATATATATACAGTGCAGTCGGAAATTATTCAAACACAATATATTAATATTATTTGTTTTATTATTGTTATTTAATGAAGCATTGAATTTGGCCTTTTGCTATTAACTCAGATATATACCACTACAGAGGTCCTTAAATTCAAAATTAAATAGCCGAATGGTCCTTGGTATAACCATCTTACAACTCCATATGTTAGCCTAATAGAAACCCAGGCTCGGGCCCTTAGACTCTAGAGGGATTATGGGAGACCTCACTACCGACACCAATTAACATGGTCTAATATACACAAACACTGTACCAGAGTGTTCCCAAAATATTCAAAATATTGATGCATTGACAGTATTTTATGTAATGACATTACACATGCATGCTGGACAGTGCAGTGCCATGCAAAATGTGAGAAGGCCGTTTCAATTGCCTGTGGAAATCGCTGGACATATGAACATAGAAAGTGTAGACAGAGAAATATATCTACCCATGCATGCACATGCATAAAAATGTACATTTCAAGTCGCTGAGAGCACAAAATGTGTTAATTTAAGCCTTTAATATTGTAATGTAAAAACTAAAGTCAATGATATGTTGATGTGCCACACTGAAGGGTGATGGTGATGGAGACTATGGAGGGGTGGGACGGTACCAAGATGTGTCCAGCCAGCCAGCAGTCCATCAAGCCTTTTACGTCCTGAATGTCCATATTAGTCCACGTGGGACACTAAACGTATGGCCTGGTCCCTGTTGTATCGGGTTCCCTTCATTCCAAGACTCCTGGGTCTATTTCTGATCTCCTGTAAGGTGATAGCTTGTCCCTCATTCTGCCTGTCGCTTAACTTTTGCTTCAAACTCATCCCTCTCTCTCCCTCTCTCTCTCTCTCTCTCTGCCTCTACAAATCCAAACTTGAGGCTGTGGCTAAAGTTAGCGCGGTCTACAGAGGTATATAAGCCCCCGAGGATAGGGGTTTAATGCGGCTTCACATCAGTCTCTTCTCTTGTTGACCATCCAAACCTCCATACATACCGTCTCGAGATGGTGAGTAACACCGGTCCTCACTTTCTGACTGCTTACCTGTCCACTACTCTGTGTGCTGTCGATGGGAACCTCCAGGAATAACACAGCATTTCCAGATTTTCTTGTTTTTCTATTTTAAGCTTTTTTGCTAGATTGAAAAATAAATGATGGAACAACTTTTTAAAACTCAACTATACTTTTTTGGGTGGTGACATTTTTAGACATTTTGTGTAAAGCTGTTCCTGGATATACAATATCATTCACAGGATCTAAACATTTTGTTAACACTTTATTAACAACATTTATATAAAACATGCTGTAAAAGGTTAGCTACCTGAGGAAAATTAATGTTTTATTACATCCACATTCAAAAATATCCTCCTCTGTCCTGAGCCAGAGAAAGAATGTTCCTGAACTGTTCTGAGAACATTTCAAGAGCTAGGTAGTAAGGGATGTTAAACTACATTTAAGACATAGTGGCAGGATTTAATGGTGGACCACACATATTCACCCCACATCACACTGATAGTCAGATCAAAGCTAGATAGCAGATGCTAGATGGCGGACGGAACAGTGTACTGGACCTACACACAAGGACATCCACTCACCTGTCGCTGACCAGGAACAGCTTGACACTGAAGTCAAAGGTCACTAATTGGCCTCCTGAGGGCTACAGCTGCAGGATGAACAGACCTAGAAGGTCCCATTGTTAAGCAGTTGATGTGTTTGTCCTTCAGGCACCCAAGAAGGCCAAGAGGAGGGGAGCAGCAGCAGAGGGCGGTTCCTCCAACGTGTTCTCCATGTTTGAGCAGAGCCAGATCCAGGAGTACAAGGAGGTGAGGATTTCTTAACACACTATGCAACACCTCATCACTTTTACACCTTAAAATGTCAATGGGACAGATTTCCTTTCAACTCCCTATCTGGGCTGAGAGTGAGTGACTCCCCTAGTCTGGCCACCAGTCAGTTTCATTGTAACCTAATTCTGCTGTAGAGTGGCTGAAATAGTTGCTTACGCTGAAACAGACAGGCACAGTGGCTAAATTGATACTGTTATAATCATGAGTCAATCATGGTGTACTGTTTTCCTTGTTTCATTAAAGGAGCGAACCCCAAATTAGATTTAGGTGGCTGGCCTCTGATTGGTAAATTCTCAGTGCAGTTGCTATTTTGTCTGCCCCCCCCCCCTCTCTCCCAACTTAAAAAAGCAAAGAATGTCATGAGGAGAAGCTCTGAAGTTTCTGTAACCTTTTGAAGCTCTCCAGGCCTCCCTCTCGTCTGAGCCTTCAGCTGTCACTCAACCTCTCATCTTAAGTCCTCTGCTGCTGAGGGCTGCATGTTTAAGTATGGCAGGACAACTGGGCCCTGGCTGGCACTCTGCACACAGAGGAGAGGGGGAGGGCAGTGAGGGGGGCGGGGATGAATGGGGGGTGACTGGGGGTGGACAGGGGGAGAACAGGTGGGGACAGAGGGGAACAGAAGAGGTGGGGGTGGCACCTTCTTGAGCTTCTGATAAGGTCTAGAGTTTGGAAGGCAGGTTAGTGTACCTGTTTATGAGGAGAGGAAGGTCGGAGAGGTGAACGGTATGTAGATGAAAGACGGGGGGTAGAAAGTGGAAGGAGTGTAGGGAAGGATACTGTGTGTATGGAAGGATGGATAAGGTCAGGAAATAGGGATCTGGCAGTAGGTGGGAGATTGTATATGATAGTATGTGTTTTCAAAAGTGTTGTCAAGGGATATGGGCACAGACTTGACGGAGGGAATTCTTGCTGCTGTATGTGATACAGACTTCTTAAGTATCACTTGGGGAATGTCTGACATCATCATTGGGACCGTCTTAACACTTTGTAAGGATGGGGGAAGTGTGTGCATGTGTGTGAGTCAGGAAGATGGATTACCAGCTGCTTTTTTAAGTTCAAGATCAACCATGGGGGTCCTCTTGGGTTTCATAGACGTAAGAGATGAGGTCCAGAGACAGGCTGGGACAGTGGAAGAAGGATTTAACAGGTGTAACTTAATGAGCTCTCCCTAAATGAACGTGTAAGAATTTAAATTTCTTCTGTTCTTTTTAGGTCTCGCCTAACAAGGGTTACATAGCATTGTGACATAAATAGGCAGCACCTGACACTTAAATGACCATAGTTGACAGAGGTGTCTCTAAGT
>NW_027035156.1:0-9733 GCF_034236695.1 Oncorhynchus nerka | reverse complement strand
GGTTCAACACAGACAGACAGACAGGGTTCAACACAGACAGACAGGGTTCAACACAGACAGACAGATGATTCAACACAGACAGACAGACAGGGTTCAACACAGACAGACAGACAGGAGACAGACAGACAGGGTTCAACACAGACAGACAGACAGACAGGTTCAACACAGACAGACAGACAGGGTTCAACACAGACAGACAGACAGACAGACAGACAGGGTTCAACACAGACAGACAGGATTCAACACAGACAGACAGGGTTCAACACAGACAGACAGGGTTCAACACAGACAGACAGACAGGGTTCAACACAGACAGACAGACAGGGTTCAACACAGACAGACAGGATTCAACACAGACAGACAGGGTTCAACACAGACAGTTCAACACAGACAGACAGACAGACAGGGTTCAACACAGACAGACAGACAGGGTTCAACACAGACAGACAGACAGGGTTCAACACAGACAGACAGGGTTCAACACAGACAGACAGACAGGTTCAACACAGACAGACAGGGTTCAACACAGACAGACAGACAGACAGGGTTCAACACAGACAGACAGACAGGATTCAACACAGACAGACAGACAGACAGGGTTCAACACAGACAGACAGACAGACAGGGTTCAACACAGACAGACACAACACAGACAGACAGGGTTCAACACAGACAGACAGACAGACAGACAGGGTTCAACACAGACAGACAGGGGTTCAACAGACAGGGTTCAACACAGACAGACAGACAGACAGGGTTCAACACAGACAGACAGACAGGGTTCAACACAGACAGACAGACAGACAGGGTTCAACACAGACAGACAGACAGACAGGGTTCAACACAGACAGACAGACAGGGTTCAACACAGACAGACAGACAGGGTTCAACACAGACAGACAGACAGGGTTCAACACAGACAGACAGACAGGGTTCAACACAGACAGACAGACAGGATTCAACACAGACAGACAGACAGGGTTCAACACAGACAGACAGACAGACAGGGTTCAACAGACAGACAGGTTCAGACAGACAGGGTTCAAGAGAGACAGACAGACAGGATTCAACACAGACAGACAGACAGGGTTCAACACAGACAGACAGGGTTCAACACAGACAGACAGACAGGGTTCAACACAGACAGACAGACAGGGTTCAACACAGACAGACAGACTTCAACACAGAGAGACAGACAGGGTTCAACACAGACAGACAGACAGGGTTCAACACAGACAGACAGACAGGATTCAACACAGACAGACAGGGTTCAACACAGACAGACAGGGTTCAACACAGACAAACAGACAGACAGGGTTCAACACAGACAGACAGGATTCAACACAGACAAACAGACAGGGTTCAACACAGACAGACAGGATTCAACACAGACAGACAGGGTTCAACACAGACAGACAGGGTTCAACACAGACAGACAGGGTTCAACACAGACAGACAGACAGGGTTCAACACAGACAGACAGACAGACAGGGTTCAACACAGACAGACAGGGTTCAACACAGACAGACAGACAGACAGGGTTCAACACAGACAGACAGGATTCAACACAGACAGACAGGGTTCAACACAGACAGACAGACAGGGTTCAACACAGACAGACAGGGGGTTCAACACAGACAGACAGACAGGGTTCAACACAGACAGACAGACAGACAGGGTTCAACACAGACAGACAGACAGACAGGGTTCAACACAGACAGACAGACAGACAGGGTTCAACACAGACAGACAGACAGGGTTCAACACAGACAGACAGACAGGGGTTCAACACAGACAGACAGGATTCAACACAGACAGACAGACAGGGTTCAACACAGACAGACAGACAGGGTTCAACACAGACAGACAGACAGGGTTCAACACAGACAGACAGGATTCAACACAGACAGACAGGATTCAACACAGACAGACAGACAGGGTTCAACACAGACAGACAGACAGGGTTCAACACAGACAGACAGACAGGGTTCAAGACAGACAGACAGGGTTCAACACAGAGAGACAGACAGACAGGGTTCAACACAGACAGACATGATTCAACACAGACAGACAGGGTTCAACACAGACAGACAGACAGGGTTCAACACAGACAGACAGGGTTCAACACAGACAAACAGACAGGGTTCAACACAGAGAGACAGACAGACAGGGTTCAACACAGACAGACAGGATTCAACACAGACAGACAGACAGGGTTCAACACAGACAGACAGACAGGGTTCAAGACAGACAGACAGGGTTCAACACAGAGAGACAGACAGACAGGGTTCAACACAGACAGACAGACAGGGTTCAACACAGACAGACAGACAGGATTCAACACAGACAGACAGACAGACAGGGTTCAACACAGACAGACATACAGGGTTCAACACAGACAGACAGACAGACAGGGTTCAACACAGACAGACAGACAGACAGACAGGGTTCAACACAGACAGACAGACAGGGTTCAACACAGACAGACAGACAGGGTTCAACACAGACAGACAGGATTCAACACAGACAGACAGACAGGGTTCAACACAGACAGACAGACAGGGTTCAACACAGACAGACAGACAGACAGGGTTCAACACAGACAGACAGACAGACAGGGTTCAACACAGACAGACAGACAGGGTTCAACACAGACAGACAGACAGACAGGGTTCAACACAGACAGACAGGATTCAACACAGACAGACAGACGGGGTTCAACACAGACAGACAGACAGACGGGTTCAACACAGACAGACAGGGTTCAACACAGACAGACAGACAGGGTTCAACACAGACAGACAGGGTTCAACACAGACAGACAGGGTTCAACACAGACAGACAGACAGGGTTCAACACAGACAGACAGACAGGGTTCAACACAGACAGACAGACAGGGTTCAACACAGACAGACAGACAGGGTTCAACACAGAGAGACAGAACACAGACATTCAACACAGACAGACAGACAGGGGTTCAACACAGACAGACAGGGTTCAACACAGACAAACAGACAGACAGGGTTCAACACAGACAGACAGACAGGGTTCAACACAGACAGACAGACAGGGTTCAACACAGACAGACAGACAGACGGGGTTCAACACAGACAGACAGACAGGGTTCAACACAGACAGACAGGGTTCAACACAGACAGACAGACAGGGTTCAACACAGACAGACAGACAGGGTTCAACACAGACAGACAGGGTTCAACACAGACAGACAGACAGGGTTCAACACAGACAGACAGACAGACGGGGTTCAACACAGACAGACAGACAGGGTTCAACACAGACAGACAGGGTTCAACACAGACAGACAGACAGGGTTCAACACAGACAGACAGACATCAACACAGACAGACAGACAGACAGACAGGGTTCAACACAGACAGACAGGGTTCAACACAGACAGACAGACAGGATTCAACACAGACAGACAGGGTTCAACACAGACAGACAGACAGGGTTCAACACAGACAGACAGACAGGGTTCAACACAGACAGACAGACAGGGTTCAACACAGACAGACAGACAGGGTTCAACACAGACAGACAGACAGGGTTCAACACAGACAGACAGACAGGATTCAACACAGACAGACAGACAGACAGGGTTCAACACAGACAGACAGGGTTCAACACAAACAGACAGGGGTGACTCAACACAGACAGACAGACAGACAGGGTTCAACACAGACAGACAGACAGGGTTCAACACAGACAGACAGACAGACAGACAGGGTTCAACACAGACAGACAGACAGGCTTCAACACAGACAGACAGGGGTTCAACACAGACAGACAGACAGGGTTCAACACAGACAGACAGACAGGGTTCAACACAGACAGACAGGGTTCAACACAGACAGACAGACAGACAGACAGACAGGGTTCAACACAGACAGACAGGATTCAACACAGACAGACAGACAGGATTCAACACAGACAGACAGGATTCAACACAGACAGACAGGGTTCAACACAGACAGACAGGGTTCAACACAGACAGACAGGGTTCAACACAGACAGACAGACAGGGTTCAACACAGACAGACAGACAGGGTTCAACACAGACAGACAGACAGACAGGGTTCAACACAGACAGACAGACAGGGTTCAACACAGACAGACAGTTCAACACAGACAGACAGACAGGGTTCAACACAGACAGACAGACAGGGTTCAACACAGACAGACAGGGTTCAGACAGACAGTTCAACACAGACAGACAGACAGGGTTCAACACAGACAGACAGACAGGGTTCAACACAGACAGACAGATTCAACACAGACACAGACAGACAGACATACAGGGTTCAACACAGACAGACAGACAGACAGGGTTCAACACAGACAGACAGACAGACAGGGTTCAACACAGACAGACAGACAGGGTTCAACACAGACAGACAGGATTCAACACAGACAGACAGACGGGGTTCAACACAGACAGACAGACAGGGTTCAACACAGACAGACAGGGTTCAACACAGACAGACAGACAGACAGGGTTCAACACAGACAGACAGATTCAACACAGACAGACAGACAGGGTTCAACACAGACAGACAGACAGACAGACAGGGTTCAACACAGACAGACAGACAGACAGGGTTCAACACAGACAGACAGACAGGGTTCAACACAGACAGACAGACAGGGTTCAACACAGACAGACAGACAGACAGGGTTCAACACAGACAGACAGACAGGGTTCAACACAGACAGACAGACAGGGGTTCAACACAGACAGACAGACAGGACAGACAGGGTTCAACACAGACAGACAGACAGACAGGGTTCAACACAGACAGACAGGGTTCAACACAGACAGACAGGATTCAACACAGACAGACAGACAGGGTTCAACACAGACAGACAGACAGGGTTCAACACAGACAGACAGACAGACAGGGTTCAACACAGACAGACAGACAGGGTTCAACACAGACAGACAGACAGGGTTCAACACAGACAGACAGGATTCAACACAGACAGACAGACAGGGTTCAACACAGACAGACAGGGTTCAACACAGACAGACAGGGTTCAACACAGACAGACAGACAGGGTTCAACACAGAGAGACAGACAGACAGGGTTCAACACAGACAGACAGGATTCAACACAGACAGACAGACAGGGTTCAACACAGACAGACAGACAGGGTTCAACACAGACAGACAGACAGACAGGGTTCAACACAGACAGACAGGGTTCAACACAGACAGACAGACAGGGTTCAACACAGACAGACAGACAGGGTTCAACACAGACAGACAGACAGGGTTCAACACAGACAGACAGACAGGATTCAACACAGACAGACAGACAGACAGGGTTCAACACAGACAGACAGACAGACAGGGTTCAACACAGACAGACAGACAGGGTTCAACACAGACAGACAGACAGGGTTCAACACAGACAGACAGGATTCAACACAGACAGACAGACAGGGTTCAACACAGACAGACAGACAGGGTTCAACACAGACAGACAGACAGGATTCAACACAGACAGACAGGGTTCAACACAGACAGACAGGGTTCAACACAGACAGACAGACAGGGTTCAACACAGACAGACAGGGTTCAACACAGACAGACAGACAGGGTTCAACACAGACAGACAGATTCAACACAGACAGACAGACAGGGTTCAACACAGACAGACAGACAGACAGGGTTCAACACAGACAGACAGGGTTCAACACAGACAGACAGACAGGATTCAACACAGACAGACAGACAGGGGTTCAACACAGACAGACAGGAACACAGACAGACAGGACTTCAACACAGACAGACAGACAGACAGGTTCAACACAGACAGACAGACAGGAGTTCAACACAGAACACAGACAGACAGGGTTCAACACAGACAGACAGACAGGGTTCAACAGACAGACAGACAGGGTTCACAGACAGACAGACAGGGTTCAACACAGACAGACAGGGTTCAACACAGACAGACAGACAGGGGTTCAACACAGACAGACAGACAGGATTCAACACAGACAGACAGACGGGGTTCAACACAGACAGACAGACGGGGTTCAACACAGACAGACAGACAGGGTTCAACACAGACAGACAGGATTCAACACAGACAGACAGGATTCAACACAGACAGACAGACAGGGTTCAACACAGACAGACAGACAGGGTTCAACACAGACAGACAGACAAGACAGACAGACAGACAGGGTTCAACACAGACAGACAGACAGGGTTCAACACAGAGACAGACAGACAGGGTTCAACACAGACAGACAGACAGGGTTCAACACAGACAGACAGGACTCAACACAGACAGACAGACATACAGGGTTCAACACAGACAGACAGACAGACAGACAGACAGGGTTCAGCACAGACAGACAGATTCAACACAGACAGACAGACAGGGTTCAACACAGACAGACAGGATTCAACACAGACAGACAGACAACACAGACAAACAGACAGGGTTCAACACAGACAGACAGACAGGATTCAACACAGACAGACAGACAGGGTTCAACACAGACAGACAGACAGGGTTCAACACAGAGAGACAGACAGGGTTCAACACAGACAGACAGGGTTCAACACAGACAGACAGACAGGGTTCAACACAGACAGACAGGGTTCAACACAGACAGACAGACAGACAGGGTTCAACACAGACAGACAGACAGACAGGGTTCAACACAGACAGACAGACAGGGTTCAACACAGACAGACAGACAGGATTCAACACAGACAGACAGACAGGGTTCAACACAGACAGACAGACAGGGACAGGACTCAACACAGACAGACAGACAGGGTTCAACACAGACAGACAGACATTCAACACAGACAGACAGACAGGGTTCAACACAGACAGACAGGATTCAACACAGACAGACAGACAGACAGGGTTCAACACAGACAGACAGACAGGGTTCAACACAGACAGACAGACAGACAGGGTTCAACACAGACAGACAGGATTCAACACAGACAGACAGGATTCAACACAGACAGACAGACAGGGTTCAACACAGACAGACAGACAGGGTTCAACACAGACAGGACAGGATTCAACAGACAGACAGACAGACAGGGTTCAACACAGACAGACAGGAGGGTTCAACACAGACAGAGACAGACAGGGTTCAAGACAGACAGAACACAGACAGACAGGGTTCAACACAGACAGACAGACAGGGTTCAACACAGACAGACAGACAGACAGGAGTTCAACACAGACAGACAGGGTTCAACAGACAGACAGAACAGACAGACAGTTCAACACAGACAGACAGACAGGGTTCAACACAGACAGACAGACAGACAGACAGACAGTTCAACACAGACAGACAGACAGACAGACAGACAGACAGGATTCAACACAGACAGACAGACAGACAGGATTCAACACAGACAGACAGACAGGGTTCAACACAGACAGACAGACAGACAGGGTTCAACACAGACAGACAGACAGGGTTCAACACAGACAGACAGGGTTCAACACAGACAGACAGGGTTCAACACAGACAGACAGGATTCAACACAGACAGACAGGGTTCAACACAGACAGACAGGGTTCAACACAGACAGACAGACAGGGTTCAACACAGACAGACAGACAGGGTTCAACACAGACAGACAGACAGGGTTCAACACAGACAGACAGACAGGGTTCAACACAGACAGACAGACACAACAGACAGACAGTTCAACACAGACAGACAGACAACAGGGTTCAACACAGACAGACAGGGTTCAACACAGACAGACAGACAGGGTTCAACACAGACAGACAGACATGGTTCAACACAGACAGACAGACAGGGTTCAACACAGACAGACAGACAGGGTTCAGACAGACAGACAGGGTTCAACACAGACAGACAGGGTTCAGACACAGACAGACAGACAGGGTTCAACACAGACAGACAGACAGTTCAGCAAGACAGACAGACAGGGTTCAGACAGACAGTTCAACAGACAGACAGACAGACAGACAGGGTTCAACACAGACAGACAGACAGGAGTTCAACACAGACAGACAGGGTTCAAATACAGACAGACAGACAGACAGGGTTCAACACAGACAGACAGACAGACAGACAGACAGGGTTCAACACAGACAGACAGGATTCAACACAGACAGACAGGGTTAGTTTCTGACAGACAGGCAGTTCAACACAGACTCTTCCAGTATCATGTTATTCAGGGTTCAGTCCCAGACAGACAGAGGGGGTTCAACACAGACAAACAGACAGGGTTCAACACAGAGAGACAGACAGACAGGGTTCAACAAAGACAGACAGGATTCAACACAGACAGACAGACAGGGTTCAACACAGACAGACAGACAGGGTTCAAGACAGACAGACAGGGTTCAACACAGACAGACAGACAGACAGGGTTCAACACAGACAGACAGGATTCAACACAGACAGACAGACAGACAGGGTTCAACACAGACAGACAGACAGGGTTCAACACAGACAGACAGACAGGGTTCAACACAGACAAACAGACAGGGTTCAACACAGAGAGACAGACAGACAGGGTTCAACACAGACAGACAGGATTCAACACAGACAGACAGACAGGGTTCAACACAGACAGACAGACAGACTTCAACACAGAGAGACAGACAGGGTTCAAGACAGACAGGGTTCAAGACAGACAGGGTTCAACACAGACAGACAGACTTCAACACAGACAAACAGACAGACAGGGTTCAACACAGACAGACAGGGTTCAACACAGACAGACAGGGTTCAACACAGACAGACAGGGTTCAACACAGACAGACAGACAGGGTTCAACACAGACAGACAGGGTTCAACACAGACAGACAGACAGACAGGACAGGTTCAGCACAGACAGACAGACAGACAGACAGGGTTCAACACAGACAGACAGACAGGGTTCAAGTACAGATTCAACACAGACAGACAGGGTTCAACACAGACAGACAGACAGGGTTCAACACAGACATACAGACAGGGTTCAACACAGACAGACAGGGTTCAACACAGACAGACAGGGTTCAACACAGACAGACAGGGTTCAACACAGACAGACAGGATTCAACACAGACAGACAGGATTCAACACAGACAGACAGGATTCAACACAGACAGACAGGGTTCAGCACAGACAGACAGACAGGGTTCAACACAGACAGACAGACATGGTTCAGCACACACAGACAGACAGACAGGGTTCAACACAGACAGACAGACAGGGTTCAGCACAGACAGACAGGACTCAACACAGACAGACAGACATACAGGGTTCAACACAGACAGACAGACAGACAGACAGACACAGACAGACAGACAGGGTTCAGCACAGACAGACAGACAGACAGGGTTCAACACAGACAGACAGACAGGGTTCAACACAGACAGACAGACAGGGTTCAACACAGACAGACAGACAGGGTTCAACACAGACAGACAGGACTTCACAACACAGACAGACAGGGTTCAACATGCAGACAGACAGTTCAACACAGACAGACAGACAGACAGACAGACAGGGTTCAACAGACAGACAGACAGACACAGACAGGATTCAACACAGACAGACAGGGTTCAGCACAGACAGACAGACAGGGTTCAGCACAGACAGACAGACAGACATACAGGGTTCAACACAGACAGACAGACAGACAGAGTTCAGCACAGACAGACAGACAGGGTTCAACACAGACAGACAGGGTTCAACACAGACA
>NW_027035155.1:5000-9732 GCF_034236695.1 Oncorhynchus nerka | reverse complement strand
CTCTGTCCTGTTCTCTCATTCTCTCCCTCTCTGCCCTGTTCTCTCATTCTCTATCTCCCTGTCCTGTTCTCTCATTATCTCCCTCTCTGCCCTGTTCTCTCATTCTCTATCTCTCTGCCCTGTTCTCTCATTCTCTATCTCCCTGTCTTGTTCTCTCATTATCTCCCTCTGTCCTGTTCTCTCATTCTCTATCTCTCTGCCCTGTTCCCTCATTCTCCCCCTCTCTCCCTCTCTCCCTCTCTGCCCTGTTCTCTCATTCGCTATCTCCCTGTCCTGTTCTCTCATTATCTCCCTCTCTGTCCTGTTCTCTCATTCTCTCCCTCTCTGCCCTGTTCTCTCAGTCTCTATCTCCCTGTCCTGTTCTCTCATTATCTCCCTCTCTGCCCTGTTCTCTCATTCTCTATCTCCCTGTCCTGTTCTCTCATTATCTCCCTTCTGCCCTGTTCTCTCATTCTCTATCTCCCTGTCCTGTTCTCTCATTCTCTCCCTCTCTGTCCTGTTCTCTCATTCTCTATCTCTCTGTCCTGTTCTCTCATTATCTCCTCTCTGCCCTGTTCTCTCATTCTCTATCCTCTCTGCCCTGTTCTCTCATTCTCTATCTCCTCTGTCTTGTTCTCTCATTATCTCCTCTGTCCTGTTCTCTCATTCTCTATCTCTCTGCCCTGTTCCTCATTCTCCCCTCTCTCCCTCTCTCTCTCTCTGCCCTGTCTTCTCATTCGCTATCTCCCTGTCTTGTTCTCTCATTATCTCCTCTGTCCTGTTCTCTCATTCTCTATATCTCTGCCTATGTGTCTCATTATCTCCCTCTGTCCTGTTCTCTCATTCTTTCCCTCTCTGCCCTTGTTCTCTCATTCTCTATCTCCCTGTCCTGTTCTCTCATTATCTCCCTTCTGCCCTGTTCTCTCATTCTCTATCTCCTGTCCTGTTCTCTCTCATTCTCTCCTCTCTGTCCTGTTCTCTCATTCTCTATCTCTCTGTCCTGTTCCTTCATTATCTCCTCTCTGCCCTGTTCTCTCATTCTCTATCTCTCTGCCCTGTTCTCTCATTCTCTATCTCCTGCCTTGTTCTCTCATTATCTCCCTCTGTCCTGTTCTCTCATTCTCTATCTCTGCCCTGTTCTCTCATTATCTCCTCTGTCCTGTTCTCTCTCATTCTCTATATCTCTGCCCTGTTCTCTCATTATCTCCTCTGTCCTGTTCTCTCATTATCTCCTCTCTGTCCTGTTCTCTCATTATCTCCCTCTCTGTCCTGTTCTCTCTTTTCTCCTCTCTGCCCTGTTCTCTCATTCTCTATCTCTCCCTGTCCTGTTCCTCTCATTATCTCCCTCTGCAACTGCTCCTCTTGCTTTTATCTTCTGCCCTCTCCTTCTCATTCTCTATCTCCCTGTCTTATCTATAAATTCTCTGTCCTGTTCTCTCATTCTCTATCTCTCTGCCCTGTTTATCATTTCCCCTCTCCCTCTCTCCTCTCTCTGCCCTGCTCTTATATAGCATCTCCCTGTCCTGTTCTCTCATTATCTCTTCTCTCTATCCTGTTCTCTCATTCTCCTCTTTCTGCCTCTGTTCTCTCAGTCTCTATCTCCCTGTCCTGTTCTCTCATTCTCATCTCCTCTTCTGCCACCTGTTCTCTCGATCTCTATCTCCCCTGTCTGTTCTCATTATCTCCTCTCTGCCCTGTTCTCTCATTCTCTATCTCCTGTCCTGTTCTCTCGTGCCTTTCCTCTCTGTCCTGTTCTCATTCTATCTCTCTGTCCATGTTCTCTCCATTACATCTCCCTCTGCCTGTTCTTCTCTCTCTTTCTCTATCTTCGGCTCCTGTTCTCTCATTCTCTATCTCCTGTCTTGTTCTCTCACATCTCCCTCTGTCCTGTTCTCTCATTCTCTATCTCTCTCTCCCTGTTCCCATCATTCTCCCCTCATCCCCTCTCTCCTCCCTCTCTGCCTGTTCTCTCTCATTCTCTTCCCTCTCCTGTCTGTTCTCTCATTATCTCCTCTGTCCTGTTCTTCATTTCTCCATATCTCTGCCATGTTCTCTCATTATCTCCCTCTGTCCTGTTCTCTCATTCTTTCCCTCTCTGCCTGTTCTCCTCATTATCTCTCTCCCTGCCCTGTTCCCTCATTCTCTCCCTCTCTCCATCTCTCCCTCTGCCATGTTCTCTCATTATCTCCCTCTCTGCCTCTGTTCTCTAATTCTTGCTCATCTCCTGTCTTTGTTCTCTCATTATCTCCCTCTGTCCTGTTCTCTCATTCTCTATATCTCTGCCTGTTCTCTCTCAGCTACTATCTCCTCTGTCCTGTTCTCTCATTATCTCCCTCTGCCCTGTTCTCTCTCATTATCTCCCTCTCTGTCCTGTTCTCTCATTATTCTCCTCTCTGTCCTGTTCTCTTCTCATTCTCTATCTCCCTGTCCTGTTCTCTCATTATCTCCTCTCTGTCCTTCTGCTATCCTCTCTTTCTCTTCCCTGTTATACTACTCATTCTCTATCTCCTGTCCTCTGTTCTCATTATCTCCTCTCTGCCTGTTCTCTCATTCTCTATCTCCTGTCCTGTTCTCTCTTGTTATCTCTCCTCTCTGCCCTGTTCTCTCATTCTCTATCTCCCTGTCCTGTTCTCTCATTCTCTTCCTCTCTGTCCTGTTCTCTCATTCTCTATCTCTCTGTCCTGTTCTCTCATTATCTCCCTCTCTGCCCTGTTCTCTCATTCTCTATCTCTCTGCCCTGTTCTCTCATTCTCTATCTCCTGTCTTGTTCTCTCATTATCTCCCCTCTGTCCTGTTTACTCTCATTTATTCTTATCTCTGCCCTGTTCTCTCATTATCTCCTCTGTCCTGTTCTCATTCTCTATATCTCTGCCCTGTTCTCTCATTTATCTCCCTCTCATCCTGTTCTCTCATTATCTCTCTCTCTGTCCTGTTCTCTCATTATCTCCCTCTGTCCTGTTCTCTCATTCTCTCTGCCCTGTTCTCTCATTCTCTATCTCCTGTCCTGTTCTCATTATCTCCTCTCTGCCCTGTTCTTCATTCTCTATCTCCTGTCCTGTTCTCTCATTCTCTCCCTCTCTGCCCTGTTCTCTCATTCTCTGTCTTCTCTGTCCTGTTCTCTCATTCTATATCTCTCTGCTGCCTGTTATCTCATTCTCTATCTCTGCCCTGTTCTCTCATTCTCTATCTGTCCTGCGCCTGTTCTCTCATTCTATATCTCCCTGTCCTGTTCTCTCATTATCTCCCTCTCTAAATCCTGTTTCTCTCATTCTCTATCTTCTGTCCTGTTCTCTCGTTACTATCTCTCTGCCTGTTTATTCATTATCTCCCTCTGTTCTGTTCTCTCATTCTCTTATCTATCTCTCTGTCTTGTTCTCTCATTCTCTATCTCTCTCTGCCCTGTTCTTCTATCATTCTCTATCTCTCTGCCTGTTCTCTCATTATCTCCCTCTCTGTCCTGTTCTCTCATTCTCTCTATCTCTGCCCTGTTCTCTCATTATCTCCTCTCTGCCCTGTTCTCTTATTCTCTCCTCTGTCCTGTTCTCATTATCTCCCTCTGTCCTGTTCTCTCATTATCTCACTCTCTGCCCTGTTCTCCCTTTTCTCTCTTCCTACATGTATAACTGGGATGTCTTGTCCTGAGGGTCCTGTCCTGGACCCAGGCCTGCTTTGTCATGCAACTCTAACTCTGTGAAGGGGTCCCTATACTTAACACTTCACCTTTTAGAGAAGCTTGTAGAGCTATGGCAGGACATCAGAGACCAACTCCCTACTTTCAGAGTTGATTCATGTTCACCCAGAGTACCATGCTAGTTATCAGAGTTGATTCATGTTCACCCAAAGAGTACCATGCTAGTTATCAGAGTTGATTCATGTTCACCAAAGATCGTATACTGAAGAAAGTTATCAGTTTGATTCTTCATGTCTACCATCCCCAAAGAGTACCATGCTGATTGTCGGAGTTGATTCATGTTGCACCTGGGGAGGGACCATGCTAGTTACTAGAGCTGATTTATGTTCACCTAAAGAGGACCATGCTAGTTATCAGGAGTTGATTCATGTTCACCAAAGAGGACACGTACTGATTATCGGAGTTGATTCATGTTCACCCAAAGAGTACCATGCCATTATCAGAGTTGATTCATGTTCACCCAAAGAGTCATGTGAGGATATCAGAGTTGATTCATATTCACAAAGAGTCATGTATGAGTTATTCTTCAGGCATATAGAGGCACTACTTGAACACGGTCTGTCTTAGATTATGTTTCTCCGTTTGTGGAAGTGAACATTCCACACCGTCCTCTAAACTGCACGACAATGCCTGACTAAAATTGTACTGTTGTCATGATATTCTCAACATTGGTGCCTTAAATTTACATAGCATTATGTCTTGTTGTAGTTTGACTTTGAAAGAAAAGTTTCAAGAATGAAATATAAATAACTAATGCATTGAATGATATGTACAACTTGTTATTTGAAATATGTGTACAATATTTGATTGACACGTGCACAACATTTGAACATAAAAAGTACAACATTTAATTGACATGTGCACAACATTTAATTGACATGTACAACATTTAATTGACACGTGCACAACGCATTTAATTGACATGTACTGCTTTAACATTTGAACATGTGCACAACATTTGAACATGTGCATGCAATAGTTTAATGACATGTGCAAACATTTGAACATGTGCACAACATTTAATTGACACGTGCACAACATTTAATTGACACGTGCACAATA
>NW_027035154.1:0-9728 GCF_034236695.1 Oncorhynchus nerka | reverse complement strand
TGTGTAGATCCTGTGTGTGTGTAGGTCCTGTGTGTGGTAGATCTGTGTGTGTGTAGGTCCTGTGTGTGGGTAGATCCCTGTGTGTGTGTAGGTCCTGTGTGTGTAGATCCTGTGTGTATGGAAGTCCTGTGTGTGTATGAGTCCTGTGTGTGTGTAGGTCCTGTGTGTGTAGATCTGTGTGTGTGTAGGTCCTGTGTGTGGGTGAATCCTGTGTGTAGGTCCCTGTGTGTGTAGTCCTGTGTGTGTAGGTCCTGTGTGTGTGTGGAGGTCCTGTGTGTGTGTAGGTCCTGTGTGTGTGTAGGTCCTGTGTGTGTGTAGGTCCTGTGTGTGTGTAGATCCTGTGTGTGTGTAGATCCTGTGTGTGTGTAGGTCCTGTGTGTGTGTGGGTCTGTGTGTGTGTAGGTCCTGTGTGTGTGTGTGTGTGTGTGTGTGTGTGTAGGTCCTGTGTGTGTAGATCCTGTGTGTGTGTAGGTCCTGTGTGTGTAGATCCTGTGTGTGTGTAGGTCCTGTGTGTGGGTAGATCCTGTGTGTGTGTAGGTCCTGTGTGTGTAGATCCTGTGTGTGTGTAGGTCCTGTGTGTGTGTAGGTCCTGTGTGTGTGTAGGTCCTGTGTGTGTGTAGGTCCTGTGTGTGTGTAGATCCTGTGTGTGTGTAGATCCTGTGTGTGTGTAGATCATGTGTGTGTGTAGGTCCTGTGTGTGTGTAGGTCCTGTGTGTGTGTAGGTCCTGTGTGTGTGTGTGTAGGTCCTGTGTGTGTGTGTGTGTGTGTGTGTGTAGGTCCTGTGTGTGTGTGTGTGTGTGTGTGTGTGTGTGTGTGTGTATGTGGTCCTGTGTGTGTGTGTGTGTGTGTGGGTCCTGTGTGTGTGTGTGTGTGTGTGTAGGTCCTGTGTGTGTGTGTGTGTGTGTGTGTGTAGGTCCTGTGTGTGTGTGTGTGTGTGTGTGTGTAGGTCCTGTGTGTGTGTGTGTGTGTGTGTGTAGGTCCTGTGTGTGTGTGTGTGTGTGTGTGTAGGTCCTGTGTGTGTGTGTGTGTGTGTGTGTGTAGGTCCTGTGTGTGTGTGTGTGTGTGTGTGTGTGTGTGTAGGTCCTGTGTGTGTGTGTGTGTAGATCCTGTGTGTGTGTGTGTGTGTGTGTGTGTAGGTCCTGTGTGTGTGTGTGTGTGTGTGTGTAGGTCCTGTGTGTGTGTGTGTGTGTGTGTGTAGATCCTGTGTGTGTGTGTGTGTGTGTGTGTGTGTAGGTCCTGTGTGTGTGTGTGTGTGTGTGTGTGTGTGTGTGTAGGTCCTGTGTGTGTGTAGGTCCTGTGTGTGTGTGTGTGTGTGTAGGTCCTGTGTGTGTATTTTATCATTCAATATTAAACATGTAATAATGCACAACAGTATCCTTGTAATAATATGAACTTGTGACATTAAAATGTAAACTGCAAAAACACATTTTGAAAAGTCAATGGATTAAACTCGTCTTTCTACAGAGTATATAGTCCAGCTGCCAGAGGACTGAGGGCCTAATCGAGAGCATGTCTTTCTACAGAGTACATAGTCCACCTGCCAGAGGACTGAGGGCCTAATCGAGAGCATGTCTTTCTACAGAGTACATAGTCCAGCTGCCAGAGGACTGAGGGCCTAATCGAGAGCATGTCTTTCTACAGAGTACATAGTCCACCTGCCAGAGGACTGAGGGCCTAGTCGAGAGCATGTCTTTCTACAGAGTACATAGTCCAGCTGCCAGAGGACTGAGGGCCTAGTCGAGAGCATGTCTTTCTACAGAGTATATAGTCCAGCTGCCAGAGGACTGAGGGCCTAGTCGAGAGCATGTCTTTCTACAGAGTACATAGTCCAGCTGCCAGAGGACTGAGGGCCTAGTCGAGAGCATGTCTTTCTACAGAGTTTACAGTCCAGCTGCCAGAGGACTGAGGAGCCCCTAATCGAGCTTGTCTTTCTACAGAGTTTACAGTCCAGCTGCCAGAGGACTGATATGAGAGCTTGTCTTTCTACAGGATTTACAGTCCAGCTGCCAGAGGACTGAGGGCCTAATCGAGAGCATGTCTTTCTACAGAGTACATAGTCCACCTGCCAGGGACTGAGGGCCTAGTCGAGAGCATGTCTTTCTACAGAGTACATAGTCCAGCTGCCAGAGGACTGAGGGCCTAATCGAGCATGTCTTTCTACAGAGTACATAGTCCCCTGCCAGAGGACTGAGGGCCCAGAGCATGTCTTTCTACAGGTACATAGTCCAGCTGCCAGAGGACTGAGGGCCTAATCGAGAGCATGTCTTTCTACCAGAGTACATAGTCCACCTGCCAGAGGACTGAGGTGGGGCCTAGTCGAGAGCTTGTCTTTCTACAGAGTACATAGTCCACCTGCCAGAGGACTGAGGGCCTAATCGAGAGCTTGGAATTGAATGGGTCTATCTGCATTTTTGTGAAAACTGAGTTTTGAAATATTTTGTTCTGTACAATGTCTACCTATATAGTGCTGTAAATATGTTGGTAAAGACTACATGTTAAAATTGATCACACCGTTCAAACCAATGAGGTTTTCGGAACATTAAAGCCAATTACCTCAGAATCAACTTTTTGCAGATAGACCTTTATCCTTTTAAAGTCATGTATTGTATGGCAATCTACTTCCTCAATCGTAAAGTCCCAAACAGACGACGATGATGGAGATGGAGCTCTCAGATCCACTGTGTTTTAACAGCTCGACTCTCTTGGTGATCGCTGGGTGCAGTAGAAAGCTATAGAACTCTTATTCAGGATTTCTCCAATGTGTGTTTTAGTTCTCTGTTATGTTGTTGTTTATGTCATGTGTTGTTGTTTATGTCATGTGTTGTTGTTTATGTCATGTGTTGTTGTTTATGTCATGTGTTGTTGTTTATGTCGTGTGTTGTTGTTTATGTCATGTGTTGTTGTTTATGTCATGTGTTGTTGTTTATGTCATGTGTTGTTGTTTATGTCATGTGTTGTTGTTTATGTCATGTGTGTTATTTATTTATGTCATGTGTTGTTGTTTATGTCATGTGTTGTTGTTTATGTCATGTGTTGTTGTTTATGTCATGTGTTGTTGTTTATGTCATGTGTTGTTGTTTATATCGGATGTCAGATACAGAATCCTGGAATTCTCTGGGTTCCATCCCTTCTACACAGGCACAGGCTTAAGGAAGCTGAGGATTGTGGAAACCTTCTCCATGACAAGTCTTTGGCATGATGAGTTGCTGTATGTCACCACAAATGATGACAAAGGGGATCTTGGGATCTCTTACAAGTGTCTCAAAATTCACTGAATAATGAATGAAAAAGTTTTTTGTTTTTTTACTTGGAGAATGGAATCAGTCCACTGTGCTGCTGAGGAGAAGTCTTAACAGTCTCAGATCCACTAACAAGCCCGGAGCTCCATGGAGACACAGTCCTGCTTCTGTGTTGTCCAATCAATGATGTCTGCTTCTGTGGTGTCCAATCAATGATGTCTGCTTCTGTGTTGTCCAATCAATGATGTCTGCTTCTGTGCAGTACTGTAGTTCTGCTGTTAGTACCTGCTGTTGTTGTTGTTGTGAGTAGTTGATGGGTTTTTTTTTTCTGTAGAAAACTTTTATTTTAACTTTGACTTCATCACATCTTCACTTTCTATTTAACGTTGTGGGAAACTTGAAATAAATGATCAATGCAGGATGTCCATTAATATGTGCAAAATAGACGAAGAAGACTCCTCAATTTCTTCCACAGGAATAAAACATCTGAGAGAGGGAGACAGAGAGAACAGAGTTAGAAACAGAGGAGTAGCATATAGAGCATTATAACAACAGTATTTATGTATTGTCTGTCTGTCTGATTCAAACCAACACTGGTGTTCAGATTGGTTACTGACATGAACCAACCTGACCCTCCTTCCTCTACATTATCAGAGTCTACCTAACTACCAGGGGTGTTCCAGTGTAGATCAGAGTCTACCAGAGTCTACCTAACTACCAGGGGTGTTCCAGTGTAGATCAGATTCTACCTAACTACCAGGGGTGTTCCAGTGTAGATCAGATTCTACCTAACTACCATGGGGTGTTCCAGTGTAGATCAGATTCTACCTAACTACCATGGGGTGTTCCAGTGTAGATCAGATTCTACCTAACTACCATGGGGTGTTCCAGTGTAGATCAGAGTCTACCTAACTACCAGCGGTGTTCCAGTGTAGATCAGAGTCTACCAGAGTCTACTAACTACCAGGGTGTTCCAGTGTAGATCAGAGTCTACCTAACTACCAGGGGTGTTCCAGTGTAGATCAGAGTCTACCAGAGTCTACCCTAACTACCAGGGGTGTTCCAGTGTAGATCCAGAGTCTGCAGAGTCTACCTAACTACCAGGGGTGTTCCAGTGTAGATCAGATTCTGCAGAGTCTACCTAACTACCAGGGGTGTTCCAGTGGTAGACCAGAGTCTGCACCTAACTACCAAGAGTGTTCGGTGTAGATCAGAGTCTGCCAGAGTCTACCTAACTGCCAGGGAGTGTTCCCGAGTGTAGATCAGATTCTACCTAACTACAGGGGTGTTCCAGTGTAGATCAGACTCTACCTAACTACCAGGAGTGTTCCAGTGTAGATCAGAGTCTACCTAACTGCAGGGTGTTCCAGTGTAGATCAGATTCTACCTAACTACCAGGGGTGTTCCAGTGTGAGACCAGAGTCTACCTGACTACCAGGGTGTTCCAGTGTAGATCAGAGTCTACCCAGAGTCTACCCTAACTACCAGGGGTGTTCCAGTGTAGATCAGAGTCTGCCTAACTACCAGGGTGTTCCAGTGTAGATCCAGAAGTATACCAGAGTCTACCTAACTACCAGGGGTGTTTCAGTGTAGATCCCAGAGTCTACCAGAGTCTACCTAACTACCAGGGGTGTTCCAGTGTAGATCAGATTCTACTAACTACCATGGGGTGTTCAGTGTAGATCAGAGTCTACCTAACTACCAGCGGTGTTCAGTGTAGATCAGAGTCTACCCAGAGTCACCTAACTACCAGGGGTGTTCCAGTGTAGATCAGAGTCTACCTAACTACCAGGGTGTTCCAGTGTAGATCAGAGTCTGCAGAGTCTGCCTAACTACCAGGGGTGTTCAGTGTAGATCAGAGTCTGCAGAGTCTACTAACTACCAGGGTCAGGTTCAAAGTCTGTAGATCAGATTCTACCAGAGTCTACCCCTAACTACCAGGGGGGTGTTCGGTGTAGACCAGAGCCAGAGTCTACCCACAACTACCAGGGTGTTCGGTGTAGATCAGAGTCTGCCAGAGTCTACCTAACTGCAGAAGTGTTCCAGTGTAGATCAGATTCTACCTAACTACCAGGGGTGTTCAGTGTAGATCAGATTCTGCCTAACTACCAGGGAGTGTTCCAGTGTAGATCAGAGTCTACCTAACTACCAGGGTGTTCCAGTGTAGATCAGATTCTACCTAACTACCAGGGTGTTCAGTGTAGACCAGAGTCTACCTGACTACCAGGAGTGTTCCAGTGTAGATCAGAGTCTACCAGAGTCTACCTAACTGCAGGGAATTGTTCCGAGTATAGATCCAGAGTCTGCCTAACTACCAGGAGTGTTCAGTGAATCCAGAGTATACCAGAGTCGACCTAACTACCGGTGTTCCAGTGTAGATCAGAGTCTACCACCATTTTACATTTACATTTAAGTCATTTAGCAGACGCTCTTATCCAGAGCGACTTACAAATTGGTGCTGCCTTATGACATCCAGTGGAACAGCCACTTTACAAATAGTGCATCTAGGTCTTTTAAGGGGGGGTGAGAAGGATTACTTTATCCTATCCTAGGTATTCCTGAAAGAGGTGGGGTTTCAGGTGTCTCCGGAAGGTGGTGATTGACTCCGCTGTCCTGGCGTCGTGAGGAGTTTGTTCCACCATTGGGGGGCCAGAGCAGCGACGGTTTTGACTGGGCTGCGCGGGAACTGTACTTCCTCAGTGGTAGGGGCGAGCAGGCCAGAGGTGGATGGACGCAGTGCCTTGTTTGGGTGTAGGGCCTGATCAGAGCCTGGAGGTACTGAGGTGCCAGGTTAATGACCTGACATTTCACTGGTCCCCAGAGAGAATAGAGAAACGCTTACATTCCTCTAACCACCAGACAGATAAAAATATGTCTAATTTTGAATCTGTTCCTGTTTGAGAAAAGGTTCACTTTCCTGTCAAGAACTGCTTCATAATAACTGATATCAACTGGTGTGAATGTATAAAGACAACTATTGTTATGAATGTGCAATGAGTCTGATAAGACCTGTCACATAGGCCGACACTGAGTCTGATAAGGCCTGTCACATGGGCCAACACTGAGTTTTGATAAGGCTGTCACATGGGTAACACTGAGTCAGTAAGGCCTGTCACATGGGCCCAACACTGAGTCTGATAAGACATGTCACATGGGCCAACACTGAGTCTGATAAGACCTGTCATGGGCCAACACTGAGTTTGATAAACCCTTTCATATGGGCCAACAGTGAGTCTGATAAGACCTGTCATGGGCCAGCACTGAGTCTGATAATATCTGTCACATGGGCCAACACTGAGTCTAAGACCTGTAAGACTGGAGTCTGATAATATCTGTCACATGGGCCAACACTGAGTATACAAAACATTAGGAACACCTGTTTTTCCACGACATAGACTGACCAGGTGAATCCAGGTGAAAGCTATGATACCTTATTGATGTCCCTGTTAAATCCATTTCAAATTGCGTAGTTGAAGGGGACGAGACAGGTTGATGGCTTGAATCCGCTAACGGGATCGATATGACAACAGCCAGTGAAAGTGGGCGCCAAGAATTCAAAACAACAGAAATCCCATGATTAAATTCTTCAAACATAGAAGTATTTTAAACCATTTTAAAGAATAAACTTGTTGTTAATCCCCTACAGTATCCGATTTCAAAAGGCTTTATGTGAAAGCACCAGAAACAATTATGTTAGGTCTGCACCTGGTCACAGAAAAACACAGCCATTTTTCCAGCTAAAGAGAGGAGTCACAAAAAGCACAAATAGAGAAATGATGAATCACTAACCTTTGATGATCTTCCTCAGATGACACTCATAGGACTTCATGTTAGACAACACATGTATGTTTTGTTCGATAAAGTTCATATTTATATATCTTTACATTGGCGCGTTATGTATAAACATCCGGTGATTTTGCAGAGAGCCACATCAATTTACAGAAATAGTCATAATGAACATTGATAAAAGATACAACTATGCATGGAATTATAGATAAACTACTCCTTAATGCAACCGCTGTGTCAGATTTCAAAAAATCTTTACCAAAAAAGCACACCATGCTATAATCTGAGTACAGCGCTCAGACACAAAACAACGCGAACAGATATCCGCCATGTTGTGGAGTCAACAGAAGTCAAAAATAACATTATAAATATTCACCTACCTTTGATGATCTTCATCAGAATGCACTCCCAGGAATCGCAGTTCCACATCAAACAAATGTTTGATTTGTTCGATAAAGTCCATAATTTATGTCCAAATAACTCCTTTTTGTTCGCGCGTTTAGCCCAGTAATACAAATTGATGATGCGCAGGCCAGAAGAAAAGTCAAAAACTTCCTTTACAGTCTGTAGAAACATGTAAAACGATGTATAGAATCAATCTTTAGGATGTTTTTAAAATAAATCTTAAATAATGTTCCAACCGGAGAAATCCTTTGTCTTCAGAAATGCAATGGGAACGCAAGCTAACTCTCACGTGAACGCGCGTGACCAGCTCATGCCACTGCAAGACCACTGACTCATTCAGCTCCCATCCCCGCCTCGTTCACAGTAGAAGCATCAAACAAGGTTCTAAAGACTGTTGACATCTAGTGGAAGCCGTAGGAAGTGCAATTTGACCCCATAAACACTATATAGAGTTTAAAGAGTTTAAAAACTCCAAACCGTCAGATTTCCCACTTCCTGGTGGATTTTTTCTCAGGTTTTTGCAAGCCATATGAGTTCTGTTATACTCACAGACATCATTCAAGCAGTTTTAGAAACTTCAGAGTGTTTTCTATCCAAATCTACTAATGATATGCATATATTAGTAACTGGGCCTGAGTAGTAGGCAGTTTACTCTGGGCACCTTAATCATCCAAGCTACTCAATACTGCCCCCAGCCATAAGAAGTTAAAGTCTGTAGATAAACAGCCGCCTCGCTGTGCTACTGATGGCTATTTAACAGTCTGATGGCCTTGAGATAGAAGCTGTTTTTTATTCTCTCGGTCCCAGCTTTGATGCACCTGTACTGACCTCGCCTTCTGGATAATTGCGGGGTGAACAGGTCTTGGATCAGGTGGTTGTTGTTCTTGACTATTTTTTTGGCCTTCCTGTGACATCAGGAGCTGTAGGTGTCCTGGAGGGCAGTTAGTTTGCCCCCGGTGATGCATTATGCAGACCGCACCACCACCTGGAGAGCCCTGTGGTTGAGGGCAGTGCAGTTGCGTTACCAGGCAGTGATACAGCCCAACAGGATGCTATCGATGGTGCATCTGTAAAGGTTAGTGGGTGTTTTCTGTGATTCTTCACCACGCTGTCTGTGTGCGTGGACCATTTCAGTTCGTCGGTGACATGTACACCAAGGAACTTAAAAACGTTCCACCTTCTCCACTGCTTTCCCGTTGATGTGGATAGGGGTGCTCCTTTGCTGTTTACTGAAGTCCACAATCATCTCTTTTGTTTTGCTGACAATGAGTGAGAAGTTATTTTCCTGACACCACACTCCGAGGGCCCTCACCTCCTCCCTGTAGACTGTCTCGCCATTGTTGGTAATCAAGCCTACCACTGTTGTGTCGTCCGAAAACTTGATGATTGAGTTGGAGGCGTGCGTGGCCACACAGTACAGGACGGGGCTGAGAATGAACCCTTGTGGGGCCTCAGTGCTGAGGATCAGCGGAGTGGAGATGTTGTTTCCTACCTTCACCACCTGGGGGCGGCCCGTCAGGATGTCCAGGACACAGTTGCACAGGGCGGGATTGAGACCCAGTGTCTCAAGCTTGATGACGAGTTTGAAGGGTTCTATGGTGTTGAATGCTGAGCTATAGTCAATGAACAGCATTCTTATATAGGTATTCCTCTTGTCCAGATGGGTTAGGGCAGTGTGCAGTGTGATGGCGATTGCTTCGTCTGTGGACCTTTGATGCGGTAAGCAAATTGAAGTGGGTCTAAGGTGACAGGTAGGGTGGAGGTGATATGAACCTTGACTAGTCTCTCAAAGCACTTCATGATGACAGAAGTGAGTGCTATGGGGCAATAGTCATTTAGTTCAGTTACCTTAGCTTTCTTGGGAATAGGAACAATGGTGGCCATCTTGAAGCATGTGGGGACAGCAAACTGGGATAGGGATTGATTAAATAAGTCCATAAACACACCAGCCAGCTGGTCTGCGCATGTTATGAGGACGCGGCTGGGGATACCGTCTGGCTGGCAGCCTTTTAAATGTTTTATTCACGTTGAACATGGAGAAGGAGAGCCCAAACTCTTTGGTAGTGGGCCGCGTTGGTGTATTGTCCTCAAAGCGCACAAAGCAAGATGTCGATGTCCGTGACTGGTTTTAGTTTTGTAATCCGTGATTGTCTGTAGAAGCTGCCCCATGCGTCTCGTAACTGAGCCGTTGAATTGCGACTCCACTTTGTCTCTATACTGACACTTTGCTTGTTTGATTGCCTTAATTAACCTCTTAAGTCGACCCTCTACTTTTTTGAACATTGTGTTAAAAATCGC
>NW_027035153.1:0-9719 GCF_034236695.1 Oncorhynchus nerka | reverse complement strand
ACCTAACCTATGTTAGCTAAGATAGGGGTTAGGAGTTCTGACCTATACCTAACCTACCTATACCTAACCTATGTTAGCTAAGATAGGGGTTAGGAGTTCTGACCTATACCTTACCTGACCTATACCTAACCTATACCTAACCTATGTTAGCTAAGATAGGGGTTAGGAGTTCTGACCTATACCTTACCTGACCTATACCTAACCTATGTTAGCTAAGATAGGGGTTAGGAGTTCTGACCTATACCTAACCTATGTTAGCTAAGATAGGGGTTAGGAGTTCTGACCTATACCTAACCTATACCTAACCTATGTTAGCTAAGATAGGGGTTAGGAGTTCTGACCTATACCTAACCTGACCTATACCTAACCTATACCTAACCTATGTTAGCTAAGATAGGGGTTAGGAGTTCTGACCTATACCTGACCTATACCTAACCTATGCTAGCTAAGATAGGGGTTAGGAGTTCTGACCTATACCTAACCTATACCTAACCTATGTTAGCTAAGATAGGGGTTAGGAGTCTGACCATACCTGACTCCATACCTAACCTATACCTAACCTATGTTAGCTAAGATAGGGGTTAGAGTTCTGATCTATACCTAACCTATACCTAACCCATGTTAGCCAAGATAGGGTTAGGAGTTCTGACCTATACCTTACCTGACCTATACCCCAACCTATACCTAACCTATACCAACTCCATAGCTAAGATAGGGGTTAGAGTTCTGACCTATACCTAACCTATACCTAACCTATGTTAGCTAAGATAGGGGTTAGGAGTTCTGACCTATACCTGACCTACCTGACCTATACCTAACCTATACCTAACCTATGTTAGCTAAGATAGGGGTTAGAGTTCTGAGTTCTGACCTATACCTAACCTGACCTATACCTAACCTATACCTAACCTATGTTAGCTAAGATAGGGTTAGAGCCCTGTTCCTGACCTATACCTAACCCCTATACCTAACCTATGTTAGCTAAGATAGGGGTTAGGTTAGTTCTGACCTATACCTTAACCTATACCTAACCTATACCTAACCTATGTTAGCTAAGATAGGGGTTAGGAGTTCTGACCTATACCTTACCTGACCTATACCTAACCTATACCTAACCTATGTTAGCTAAGATAGGGTTAGGGTTAGTTCTGACCTATACCTTACCTGACCTATACTAAGATAGAGTTAGGAGTTCTGACCTATACCTTACCTACCTATACCTAACCTATACCTAACCTATGTTGGCTAAGATAGGGGTTAGGGTTCTGACCTATACCTTACCTGACCTATACCTAACCTATACCTAACCTATGTTAGCTAAGATAGGGGTTAGGAGTTCTGACCTATACCTAACCTATACCTAACCTATGTTAGCTAAGATAGGGGTTAGGAGTTCTGACCTATACCTAACCTATGTTAGCTAAGATAGGGTTAGGAGTTCTGACCTATACCTTAACCTATACCTAACCTATACCTAACCTATGTTAGCTAAGATAGGGGTTAGGAGTTCTGACCTATACCTAACCTGTTAGCTAAGATAGGGTTAACCCTATACCTTACCTGACCTATACCTAAGATATGTTACTGACCTATACCTGACCTATACCCAACCTAAACCTATGTTAGCTAAGATAGGGGTTAGGAGTTCTGACCTATACCTAACCTATGTTAGCTAAGATAGGGGTTAGGAGTTCTGACCTATACCTTACCTGACCTATATACCTATGTTAGCTAAGATAGGGGTTAGGGTTCTGACTATACCTAACCTATGTTAGCTAAGATAGGGGTTAGGAGTTCTGACCTATACCTAACCTATGTTAGCTAAGATAGGGGTTAGGAGTTCTGACCTATACCTAACCTATACCTAACCTATGTTAGCTAAGATAGGGGTTAGGAGTTCTGACCTATACCTGACCCTGATACCTAACCTATTTAGCTAAGATAGGGTTAGGAGTTCTGACCTATACCTAACCTATACCTAACCTATGTTAGCTAAGATAGGGGTTAGGAGTTCTGACCTATACCTTTGACCTATATAACCTAAATACCTAACCTATGTTAGCTAAGATAGGGGTTAGGAGTTCTGACCATACCTACCTACCTATGTTAGCTAAGATAGGGTTAGGAGTTCTGACCTATACCTTACCTGACCTATACCTAACCTATGTTAGCTAAGATAGGGTTAGGAGTTCTGACCTATACCTAACCTATGTTAGCTAAGATAGGGGTTAGGAGTTCTGACCTATACCTAACCTATACCCAACCTATGTTAGCTAAGATAGGGGTTAGGAGTTCTGTTCTGACCTATACCTAACCTGATACCTAACCTATGTTAGCTAAGATAGGGGTTAGGAGTTCTGACCTATACCTTACCTGACCTATACCTAACCTATACCTAACCTATGTTAGCTAAGATAGGGGTTAGGGAGTTCTGACCTGACCTATACCTAACCTATACCTAACCTATGTTAGCTAAGATAGGGTTAGGAGTTCTGACCTATACCTAACCTATACCTAACCCTATGTTAGCTAAGATAGGGGGTTAGAGTTCTGACCTATACCTAACCTATGTTAGCTAAGATAGGGGTTAGGAGTTCTGACCTTACCTTACCTGACCTATACCTAACCTATACCTAACCTATATTAGCTAAGATAGGGGTTAGAGTTCTGACTCATACCTAACCTGCTAGCCAAGATAGGGTTAGAGCCTGACCTATACCTACCTGGACCTATACCTAACCTATGTTAGCTTAAGATAGAAGTTCTGACCCCATACCCACCAACCTATACCTAACCTAACCTAACCTATGTTAGCTAAGATAGGGTTAGGAGTTCTGACCTATACCTAACCTATACCTAACCCATGTTAGCTAAGATAGGGTTAGGAGTTCTGACCTATACCTAACCTAACCTAGCTAAGATAGGGGTTAGGAGTTCTGACCTATACCTAACCTAATACCTAACCTATGTTAGCCAAGATAGGGGTTAGAGTTCTGACCTATACCTAACCTGATACCTAACCTAACCTATGTTAGCTAAGATAGGGGTTAGAGTTCTGACCTATACCTAACCTATACCTAACCTATGTTAGCTGAGATAGGGGTTAGGAGTTCTGACCTATACCTAACCTATACCTAACCTATGTTAGCTAAGATAGGGGTTAGGAGTTCTGACCTATACCTAACCTATACCTAACCTATGTTAGCTAAGATAGGGGTTAGGAGTTCTGACCTATACCTAACCTATACCTAACCTATGTTAGCTAAGATAGGGGTTAGGAGTTCTGACCTATACCTTACCTGACCTATACCTAACCTATGTTAGCTAAGATAGGGGTTAGGAGTTCTGACCTATACCTAACCTATGTTAGCTAAGATAGGGGTTAGGAGTTCTGACCTATACCTAACCTATACCTAACCTATGTTAGCTAAGATAGGGGTTAGGAGTTCTGACCTATACCTAACCTATACCTAACCTATGTAGTTAGCTAAGATAGGGGTTAGAGTTCTGACCTATACCTAACCTATACCTAACCTATGTTAGCTAAGATAGGGTTAGGAGTTCTGACCTATACCTTTACCTGACCTATACCTAACCTATACCCAACCTATGTTAGCTAAGATAGGGTTAGGAGTTCTGACCTACCTATACCTAACCTATACCTAACCTATGTTAGCTAAGATAGGTTAGGAGTTCTGACCTATACCTTACCTGACCTATACCTAACCTATACCTAACCTATGTTAGCTAAGATAGGGGTTAGGAGTTCTGACCTATACCTTACCTGACCTATACCTAACCTATACCTAACCTATGTTAGCTAAGATAGGGGTTAGGAGTTCTGACCTATACCTAACCTATACCCAACCTATGTTAGCTAAGATAGGGGTTAGGAGTTCTGACCTATACCTAACCTATGTTAGCTAACCTATGTTAGCTAAGATAGGGGTTAGGAGTTCTGACCTATACCTTACCTGACCTATACCTAACCTATACCTAACCTATATTAGCTAAGATAGGGTTAGAGTTCTGACCTATACCTAACCTATACCTAACCAATGTTAGCTAAGATAGGGGTTAGGAGTTCTGACCTATACCTAACCTATGTTAGCTAAGATAGGGTTAGGAGTTCTGACCTATACCTTACCTGACCTATACCTAACCTATACCTAACCTATGTTTAGCTAAGATAGGGTTAGGAGTTTGACCTATACCTAACCTATGTTAGCTAAGATAGGGTTAGGAGTTCTGACCTATACCTAACCTATACCTAACCTATGTTAGCTAAGATAGGGGTTAGAGTTCTGACCTATACCTAACCTATACCTAACCTATGTTAGCTAAGATAGGGGTTAGGAGTTCTGACCTATATACCTAACCAATACCTAACCTATGTTAGCTTTCAAGATAGTTAGGAGTTCTGACTCATACCTGACCTATACCTAACCTATACCTAACTCCATGTTAGCCAAGATAGGGTTAGAGTTCTGACTATACCTAACCTATACCTAACCTATGTTAGCTAAGATAGGGTTAGGGAGTTCTGACCTACCTACCTATACCTAACCTGTTAGCTAAGATAGGGTTAGGAGTTCTGACCTATACCTAACCTATACCTAACCTATAACCTATGTTAGCTAAGATAGGGTTAGAGTTCTGACCTATACCTAACCTATGTTACCTAACCTTAGGAGTTAGCTAAGATAGGGGTTAGAGTTCTGACCTATACCTAACCTATGCTTAGCTAAGATAGGGGTTAGTTCTGACCTATACCTTACCTGACCTATACCTAACCTATACCTAACCTAGCCAAGATAGGGGTTAGAGTTCTGACCTATACCTAACCTATACCTAACCTATGTTAGCTAAGATAGGGGTTAAGTTCTGACCTATACCTTACCTATACCTAACCTATGTTAGCTAAGATAGGGGTTAGAGTTCCACCTTCCGGATACCTGAAACCCCACCTCTTTAACCTATACCTAACCCTCCCCCTAACCTATGTTACCTAATGATATGGCTAAGATAGGGCATTTTCCACTGACCTATACCTAACCAATACCTAACCTATGTTAGCTAAGATAGGGGTTGGAGTTCTGACGTCTTACCTGACCCATACCTGACCTAAATGTAACTCCATGTAAATGTAAGATAGGGGTTAGGAGTTCTGACCCTAACCTACCTAACCCATGTTAGCTAAGATAGGGGTTAGGAGTTCTGACCTATACCTTACCTGACCTATACCTAACCTATGTTAGCTAAGATAGGGCTAGGAGTTCTGACCTATACCTTACCTGACCTATACCTAACCTATACCTAACCCATGTTAGCTAAGATAGGGGTTAGGAGTTCTGACCTATACCTAACCTATACCTAACCTAGGGTTAGCTAAGATAGGGGTTTACCTGACCTATACTTGACCCATACCTAACCTATGTTAGCTAAGATAGGGGTTAGGAGTTCTGACCTATACCCACCTGACCTATACCTAACCTATACCTAACCTATGTTAGCTAAGATAGGGGTTAGGAGTTCTGACCTATACCTAACCTATGTTAGCTAAGATAGGGGTTAGGAGTTCTGACCTATACCTTACCTAACCTATACCTAACCTATGTTACCTGATACCTAACCTATACCTAACCTATGTTAGCTAAGATAGTTGGTTAGTTCTGACCTATACCTAACCTATGTTAGCTAAGATAGGGGTTAGGAGTTCTGACCTATACCTTACCTGACCTATACCTAACCTATGTTAGCTAAGATAGAACCTATACCCGACCTATACCTAACCTATGTTAGCTAAGATAGGGGCTAGGGAGTTCTGACCCAACCCCTATACCTAACCTATGTTAGCTAAGATAGGGGTTAGAGTTCTGACCTATACCTAACCTATACCTAACCTATGTTAGCTAAGATAGGGTTAGGAGTTCCTGACCTAACCAATACCTAACCTATGTTAGCTAAGATAGGGGTTAGAGTTCTGACCCATACCTAACCTATACCTAACCTATGTTAGCTAAGATAGGGGTTAGGAGTTCTGACCTATACCTAACCTATACCCAACCTATTAGCTAAGATAGGGTTAGGAGTTCTGACCTATACCTTACCTGACCTTAGCTAAGATAGGGGTTAGAGTTCTGACCTAGACCTATACCTGACCTATACCTAACCTATGTTAGCTAAGATAGGGTTAGGAGTTCTGACCTATACCTAACCTATACCTATACCTATGTTAGCTAAGATAGGGGGTTAGGAGTTCTGACCTATACCTTACCTGACCTATACCTAACCTATACCTAACCTTGTTAGCTAAGATAGGGGTTAGGAGTTCTGACCTAGGTCTGACCTATACCTAACCTATACCTAACCTATGTTAGCTAAGATAGGGTTAGAGTTTGACCTTACCTGACCTATACCTAACCTATACCTAACCTATGTTAGCTAAGATAGGGGTTAGGAGTTCTGACCTATACCTTACCTGACCTATACCTAACCTATATACCTAACCTATGTTAGCTAAGATAGGGGTTAGGAGTTCTGACCTATACCTAACCTATACCTAACCTATGTTAGCTAAGATAGGGGTTAGGAGTTCTGACCTATACCTAACCTATGTTTAGCTAAGATAGGGGTTAGGAGTTCTGACCTATACCTTACCTGACCTATACCTAACCTATGTTAGCTAAGATAGAACCTAGGAGTTCTGACCTATACCTAACCTGTTACCTAAGATAGGGGTTAGGAGTTCACCATATACCTAACTACCCAACTCCATGTTAGCTAAAGATAGGGGTTAGGATTTCTGACCTATACCTAACCTATACCTAACCTGTGTTAGCTAGATATGGGGTGAGGAGTTCTGACCTATACACTTACCCTACCTAACCTATGTTAGCTAAGATAGGGTAGGAGTTCTGACCTATATACCTATACCAATACCTAACCTATGTTAGCTAAGATAGGGGTTGGAGTTCTGACCTATACCTTGCCTGACCTATACCTAACCTATGCCTTAGCCATACTGTTAGGTTAGAGTTCTGACCTATACCTAACCTATACCTAACCTATGTTAGCTAAGATAGGGGTTTGGAGTTCTGACCTATACCTAACCTATGTTAGCCAAGATAGGGTTAGGAGTTCTGACCTATACCTTACCTGACCTATACCTAACCTATACCTAACCTATGTTAGCCAAGATAGGGGTTAGGAGTTCTGACCTATACCTTACCTGACCTATACCTAACCTATACTAACTCCATGTTGGCTAAGATAGGGGTTAGGGTTCTGACCTATACCTTACTATACCTAACCTATGCCTAACCTACACACATGTTAGCTAAGATAGGGGTTAGAGTTCTGACCTATACCTTACCTATACCTAACCTCTGTTATTAGCTAAGATAGGGGTTAGGAGTTCCGACCTATACCTACCTGACCTATACCTTAGGACTGACCTATACCTAACCTATGTTAGCTAAGATAGGGTTAGGGTTAGGAGTTCTGACCTATACCTAACCTAACCTGTTAGCTAAGATAGGGGTTAGGAGTTCTGACCTATACCTAACCTATACCTAACCTATGTTAGCTAAGATAGGGGTTAGGAGTTCTGACCTATACCTAACCTATACCTAACTCCATGTTAGTTTAAGATAGGGGTTAGGAGTTCCGACCTATACCTTACCTGACCTATACCTAAGATAGGGGTTAGGAGTTCTGACCTATACCTAACCTATGTTAGCCTAAGATAGCGGATGTTAGGAGTTCTGACCTATACCTTACCTGACCTATACCTAACCTATACCTAACCTATGTTAGCTAAGATAGGGGTTAGGAGTTCTGACCTATACCTAACCTATGTTAGCTAAGATAGGGGTTAGGAGTTCTGACCTATACCTTACCTGACCTATACCTAACCTATGTTAGCTAAGATAGAACCTATAGCTCTGACCTATACCTAACCTATGTTAGCTAAGATAGGGGTTAGGAGTTCTGACCTATACCCAACCTATACCTAACCTATGTTAGCTAAGATAGGGTTAGGAGTTCTGACCTATACCTAACCTATACCTCAACCTATGTTAGCTAAGATAGGGGTTAGGAGTTCTGACCTATACCTAACCTATACCTAACCTATGTTAGCTAAGATAGAGGTTAGGAGTTCTGACCTATACCTAACCTATACCTAACCTATGTTAGCTAAGATAGGGTTAGGAGTTCTGACCTATACCTAACTCTATACCTAACCTATGTTAGCTAAGATAGGGGTTAGGAGTTCTGACCTATACCTAACCTATACCTAACCTATGTTAGCTAAGATGAGGGTTAGGAGTTCTGACCTATACCTAACCTATGTTAGCTAAGATAGGGGTTAGGAGTTCTGACCTATACCTTACCTGACCTATACCTAACCTATATACCTAACCTATGTTAGCTAAGATAGGGGTTAGGAGTTCTGACCTATACCTAACCTATACCCAACCTATGTTAGCTAAGATAGGGGTTAGGAGTTCTGACCTGTACCTTACCTATACCTAACCCTATGTTAGCTAAGATAGGGGTTAGGAGTTCTGACCTCATACCTAACCTATAACCTAACCTATGTTAGCTAAGATAGGGGTTAGGAGTTCTGACCTATACTAACCTATACCTAACCTATGTTAGCTAAGATAGGGGTTGGAGTTCTGACCTATACCTAACCTATGTTAGCTAAGATAGGGGTTAGGAGTTCTGACCTATACCTTACCTGACCTATACCTAACCTATACCTAACCTATGTTAGCTAAGATAGGGGTTAGGAGTCTTACCTAGACCTACCTGACCCATACCTAACCTATGTTAGCTAAGATAGGGGTTAGGAGTTCTGACCTATACCTTACCTGACCTATACCTAACCTATGTTAGCTAAGATGGGAACCTCCATACCTTACTCCATACCTAACCTATGTTAGCTAAGATAGAGGTTAGGAGTTCTTGACCTATACCTAACCTATACCTAACTCCATGTTAGCTAAGATAGGGATTGAGAAGTTCTGACCTATACCTAACCTATACCTAACCTATGTTAGCTAAGATAGGGGTTAGGAGTTCTGACCTATACCCTAACCAACTACCTAACCTATGTTAGCTAAGATAGGGGTTAGGAGTTCTGACCCATACCTTACCTGACCTATACCTAACCTATGTTAGCTAAGATAGGGGTTAGGAGTTCTGACCTATACCTTACCCTGACCTATACCTAACCTATACCTAACCTGTTAGCTAAGATAGGGGTTAGGAGTTCTGACTCTATACCTAACCTATACCTAACCTATGTTAGCTAAGATAGGGGTTAGGAGTTCTGACCTATACCTAACCTATGTTAGCTAAGATAGGGAGTTAGGAGTTCTGACCTATACCTTACCCTGACCTATACCTAACCTATGTTAGCTAAGATAGGGGTTGGGGTTCTGACCTATACCTAACCTATGTTAGCTAAGATAGGGGTTAGGAGTTCTGACCTATACGCTGACCTGACCTATACCTAACCTATGTTGCTAGATAGGGCCTAGACCTGACCTACCTAACCTATGTTAGCTAAGATAGGGGTTAGGAGTTCTGACCTATACCTAACCTATACCCAACCTACATTGAGACTGTAAGATAGGGGTTAGGAGTTCTGACTCCATACCTACCTATACCTGCCTATGTTGGCTAAGATAGGGGTTAGGAGTTCTGAC
>NW_027035152.1:0-9719 GCF_034236695.1 Oncorhynchus nerka | reverse complement strand
TCTAGAATACCTGGCCGTAGGGCCACCTCCAGAATACCTGGCCGTAGGGCCAGCTCCAGAATACCTGGCCGTAGGGCCAGCTCGAGAACACCTGGCCGTAGGGCCAGCTCCAGAACACCTGGCCGAGTCGCAGGGCTAGGCTCCCAGAACCACCTGGCCGTAGGGCTTAGGCTCCAGAATACCTGGCTAACAGTAGGGCCTAGCTCCAGAATACCTGGCCGTAGGGCTAGCTCCAGAATACCTGGCCGTAGGGCTAGCTCCAGAATACCTGGCCGTAGGGCTAGCTCCAGAACACCTGGCCGTAGGGTAATAGCCCCCTAACTGGAAGGAGACTGTGGTAATAGCCCCCTAACTGGAAGGAGACGGTGGTAATAGCCCCTAACTGCAAGGAGACTGGTGGTAACTAGCCCCTAACTGGAAGGAGACGGTGGTAATAGCCCCCTAACTGGAAGGAGACGGTGGTAATAGCCCCCTAACTGGAAGGAGACGGTGGTAATATCCCCCTAACTGGAAGGAGACGGTGGTAATATCCCCCTAACTGGAAGGAGACGGTGGTAATAGCCCCTAACTGGAAGGAGACGGTGGTAATAGCCCCCTAACTGGAAGGAGACGGTGGTAATAGCCCCCTAACTGGAAGGAGACGGTGGTAATAGCCCCTAACTGGAAGGAGACGGTGGTAATAGCCCCTAACTGGAAGGAGACGGTGGTAATAGCCCCCTAACTGGAAGGAGACGGTGGTAATAGCCCCCTAACTGGAAGGAGACGGTGGTAATAGCCCCCTAACTGGAAGGAGACGGTGGTAATAGCCCCTAACTGGAAGGAGACGGTGGTAATAGCCCCCTAACTGGAAGGAGACGGTGGTAATAGCCCCCTACTGGAAGGAGACGGTGGTAATAGCTCCCCTAACTGGAAGGTGACGGTGGTAATAGCCCCCTAACTGGAAGGAGACGGTGGTAATAGCCCCTAACTGGAAGGAGACGGTGGTAATAGCCCCTAACTGGAAGGAGACGGTGGTAATAGCCCCCTTAACTGGAAGGAGACGGTGGTAATAGCCCCCTAACTGGAAGGAGACGGTGGTAATAGCCCCCTAACTGGAAGGAGACGGTGGTAATAGCCCCCTAACTGGAAGGAGACGGTGGTAATAGCCCCCTAACTGGAAGGAGACGGTGGTAATAGCCCCACAATAACTAATCAACACTGGTACTTTGTGAGCCCTAATATTTTTTTTCCCTTTCTCCCTCTGTGTGTGTGGGTGTGTGTGTGTGTAAGCCACCTCTATATTCTCTGATCCTCAGCTAAAACTACATTCATTCTCAAAGCATAGCGTTACAAATACCTAATATGTAAAACCACCTATCTTTGTATCACTCGATTGAATTGCAAACTGGTGCGCTTGGCTGAACCGAATGTATGCACACACACACACACACACACACACACACACACACCGTGTGGATAAAAGCTTATGCACCATGACCATCTATCACCCTTCCCCATGACTACTAACAACACACACCAGTCTTTATTACCTCCATAACTCACCCATACACACATGATGTATCTCCCCTCCCCTCTAGCGGTGTGTCCACCACGATAGACCCATTCTGGGACATCAGTCTGGACCTGCCGGGCTCGTCCACTCCCTTCTGGCCCCTTAGCCCCGGGGGAGACGGCTCAACGGTCAACGGAGAGAGCCACCTTTCAGGGGCCACCACGCTCACAGACTGTCTACGCAGGTAGAGCACACCAAACGACTGTCCGGACCCAGCTCTTTCACCAAAGCTTTTACTGGAAACATTACACTTACAAACGTTTCTAAACATTTAACACATTTCAAATTATGTCTGTATACAATGGTGTTTGTTTGTCACTGGTTTTCCTTTTCTTGTGGCAACAGGTCACACCTTGCTGCTGTGATGCACACTGGTATTTCACCCAGTAGATATGAGAGTTTATCAAAATTGGATTTGTTTTTTGAATTGTCTCTGTAATTTAATGAATGTCAATTTGCTCTTTATCTTCCATCTTCTCTGTTACCTGTCCTCACTTCCTCTCTCTTTCCCTCTTCCTCCCTCTTCCTCTTTCTCTTGTACTTCATCACCAGTCACAGCCTGGTTGCTGCAGCATGACTCTTAAAGGCACAGACAGGGCTGATTCTGAGGGGTGAACACATTGTTACAGTATACACACTTAGCATAGCACTGGGAATGAAGCAATGTGTTGGGCACGCATTCTTAGTGGTATGCTAGTGTGGAGGTTGGATTGGTTTTGTTTATTCAGGTCCCCGTTTAGCGTTTGCCAAGTAGCAGCTCTTCTTCCTGGGGTCCTTGTCTTGTGCTGCAGTGTGTGAAGTCTTTCTCTCTGGCTGATGACCAGTATCAGTCCTCAGTCACATCGTTGACCATCAGTGTTGGCCTCCCCCCTACAGAAAACGGTTGGCTTCACTGTTCCATCCAGGCATGGTCTGGTCGCTGCTTAGCATTATAGCGCAGCCTCTGGCAGTGTAACCATGGAAACTGACCTGTTATGTATCACTACAAACACATTCTGTTGTCTTTATATCTGTCTTTTTCTACGCTGAGTGGACAAAACATTAGGAACACCTGCTCTCTCCATGACTTAGACTGACCAGGTGAATCCGGGGTAGTAGGCAGTAGGTGCCAGGCGTACCGGTTTGTGTCAAGAACTGCAACGCTGCTGGGTTTTTCACTTTCAACAGTTTCCTGTGTGGATGAAGAATGGTCCTCCACCCAAAGGACATCTAGCCAACTTGACACAACTATGGGAAGCATTGGAGTCAGCATCCCTTTTGACACCTTGTAGTCCATGCCCTGCGGAATCGAGGCTGTTCTGGGGGGGTGCAGCTTAATATTAGGAAGGTGTTCCTAATGTTATGTACACTCAGTGTGTTTCTACTTCATCTGTCTCTGTACCCTCTGTATGTATTATCTTCCCTCTTTCTCTCTTCCTCCACCCCATTCTCAGCCTTCCTTCTCTCTCTCCTCATACTCTCTCCTCATATTCTCTCTCTCTCCTCATACTCTCTCCTCATATTCTCTCGCTCTCCTCATTCTCTCGCTCTCCTCATATTCTCTCGCTCTCCTCATGCTCTCTCTCTCCTCATGCTCTCTCTCTCCTCATGCTCTCTCTCTCCTCATGCTCTCTCTCTCCTCATGCTCTCTCGCTCTCCTCATATTCTCTCGCTCTCCTCATTCTCTCTTCTCATATTCTCTCTCTCTTCTCATATTCTCTCCTCATATTCTCTCTTCTCATATTCTCTCTCTCTCCTCATGCTCTCTCTCTCTCCTCATGCTCTCTCTCTCTCCTCATGCTCTCTCTCTCTCTCTCCTCATGCTCTCTCTCTCCTCATACTCTCTTCTCATATTCTCTCTCTTCTCATATTCTCTCTCTCTTCTCATATTCTCTCTTATGCTCTCTCTCTCTCATGCTCTCTCTCCTCACGCTCTCGCTCTCTCATGCTCTCGCTCTCTCCTCATGCTCTCTCTCCTCATGCTCTCTCTCTCGCGCTCCTCATACTCTCGTGCTCCTCATACTCTCTCGCTCTCTCTCCTCGTGCTCTCTCTCTCTCCTCGTGCTCTCTCTCTCTCCTCGTGCTCTCTCTCTCTCCTCGTGCTCTCTCTCTCCTCGTGCTCTCTCTCTCTCCTCGTGCTCTCTCTCTCTCCTCGTGCTCTCTCCCTGCGCTCTCTCGCTCTCTTCTCATGCTCTCTCCCCATGATCTCGCTCGCTCTCCTCATGCTCTCTCGCTCGCTCTCCTCATGCTCTCGCGCTCGCTCTCCTCATGCTCTCGCGCTCGCTCTCCTCATGCTCTCGCGCTCGCTCTCCTCATGCTCTCGCGCTCGCTCTCCTCATGCTCTCGCGCTCGCTCTCCTCATGCTCTCGCGCTCGCTCTCTCTCCTCATGCTCTCGCGCTCGCTCTCTCTCCTCGTGCTCTCTCCCTCTCTCTCCTCGTGCTCTCTCTCTCTCCTCGTGCTCTCTCTCTCTCCTCGTGCTCTCTCTCTCTCCTCGTGCTCTCTCTCTCTCCTCGTGCTCTCTCTCTCCTCGTGCTCTCTCTCTCTGTCTCCTCGTGCTCTCTCTCTCTCCTCGTGCTCTCGCGCTCGCTCTCCTCGTGCTCTCGCGCTCGCTCTCCTCATGCTCTCGCGCTCGCTCTCCTCATGCTCTCGCGCTCGCTCTCCTCATGCTCTCACGCTCGCTCTCCTCATGCTCTCGCTTTCGTCATGCGCTCGTTCTCCTCATGCTCTCGCGCTCGCTCTCATGCTCTCGCGCTCGCTCTCATGCGCTCGCTCTCCTCATGCTCTCTCGCTCGCTCTCCTCATGCTCTCTCGCTCGCTCTCCTCATGCTCTCGCGCTCGCTCTCCTCATGCTCTCGCGCTCGCTCTCCTCATGCTCTCGCGCTCGCTCTCCTCATGCTCTCGCGCTCGCTCTCCTCATGCTCTCGCGCTCGCTCTCCTCATGCTCTCGCGCTCGCTCTCCTCATGCTCTCGCGCTCGCTCTCCTCATGCTCTCGCGCTCGCTCTCCTCATGCTCTCTCTCCTCATGCTCTCCTCATACTCTCTCGCTCTCTCTCCTCATACTCTCTCGCTCTCTCTCCTCGTGCTCTCTCTCTGCTCCTCGTGCTCTCTCTCTCTCCTCATGCTCTCTCTCTCTCCTCGTGCTCTCTCTCTCTCCTCGTGCTCTCTCTCTCTCCTCGTGCTCTCTCTCTCTCCTCGTGCTCTCTCTCTCCTCGTGCTCTCTCTCTCCTCGTGCTCTCTCTCTCCTCGTGCTCTCCTTGTGCTCTCTCTCTCTCTCTCCTCGTGCTCTCTTCCCGTGCTCTCTCGCTCTCTTCTCATGCTCTCTCCCCATGATCTCGCTCTCATGCTTTCTCTCCTCATGCTCTCGCGCTCGCTCTCCTCATGCTCTCGCGCTCGCTCTCCTCATGCTCTCGCGCTCGCTCTCCTCATGCTCTCGCTTTCCTCACGCTCTCGCGCTCATTCTCCTCATGCTCTCGCGCTCGCTCTCCTCATGCTCTCGCGCTCGCTCTCCCCATGATCTCGCTCTCATGCTTTCTCTCCTCATGCTCTCGCGCTCGCTCTCCTCATGCTCTCGCGCTCGCTCTCCTCATGCTCTCGCGCTCGCTCTCCTCATGCTCTCGCTTTCCTCACGCTCTCGCGCTCATTCTCCTCATGCTCTCGCGCTCGCTCTCCTCATGCTCTCGCTTTCCTCATGCTCTCGCGCTCGCTCTCCTCATGCTCTCGCTTTCCTCATGCTCTCGCGCTCGCTCTCATGCGCTCGCTCTCCTCAAGCTCTCTCGTTCGCTCTCCTCATGCGCTCGCTCTCCTCAAGCTCTCTCGTTCTCTCTCTCTCCTCAAGCTCTCTCGTTCTCTCTCTCTCCTCAAGCTCTCTCGTTCTCTCTCTCTCCTCAAGCTCTCTCGTTCTCTCTCCCCCTCTCTCTCCTCAGTCTTTCTCTTAATATTCCACTCCCTCTTTCTGCAGGTTCACTCGGCCTGAGCATCTAGGAAGCAGTGCCAAAATCAAATGTGGCGGTTGCCATAGTTACCAGGAGTCCACCAAACAGCTGACGATGAAGAAGCTCCCCATCGTGGCGTGTTTCCATCTCAAAGTGAGTCTCTCTCTGCTCCTCTCTGCTCCTAGCCAATCACAAGAGGACCACTAAGGACCAGCCATGACCACCAAGGACAATCTATTGAAATACAATATAAGAACTTATCATATAATAATGAAGTATAATAATATATAATAAATATATTGAAATATACGAATATAAGAAAATATCATGTTACACAATGCATTCTCACTGTATACTTATAGATCCCTATTATAACTACTGGTAGAAGGATTTGTGTGTGGAAAGATTTGCCTTCCATTACTGTCACTACACACACACAGAGAGTCACACACACAGAGTCACACACACAGTCTTCTACACATTTTATTTATGGAGTATGGGGAGCCACACATAAGCTTTTAAAATATTCCTAGGACTATGCTGAACGTGGGAATCTCTCTTCTCTTCAGACTGATCCATCTATTACCATCAGGGCTCTAGTCTGACAGAGCTCTCTACTTCTCACATGTAATCCCTCCCTTCAGAATGACAAGAAGATCAGGGAGGAGTCTAAATAATGTCTCTCTCTCTTCCCTCCCCCTCTGCTCTCCTTCTACCCCACCCCTCTCCCTCTTCCCCCTCTCCTATCTGCCCCCTCTTGTCTCTCTGCCCCCTCTTGTCTCTCTTTTCCCCCTTGTCTCTCTTTTCCCCCTTTTCTCCCTATCTCCCTTGTCTCTCTTTCCCCCTTCTCTCCCTATCCCCTCTTGTCTCTCTTTTCCCCCTTCTCTCCTTTCTGCCCCCTCTTCTCTCTCTTTTTCCCCTTCTCTCCTTTCTGCCCCCTTCTCTCCTTTCTGCCCCCTTCTCTCCTTTCTGCCCCTCTTCTCTCCTTTCTGCCCTCTTCTCTCCTCTTCTCTCCCTCTTCTCTCTCTTTCTCTCCTTCTCCCTCTTCCTCCTCTCTCTCCTCTCTCTTTCTCTCCCTCTCCTCTTCCTTCTCCCCTCTTCTCTTCTTTCTCTCCTCTTCTCTTCTCTCTCTCCTCTCCTCCTTCTTTCTCTCCCTCTTCTCTCTCTCCCTTCTCCTCTCTCTCTCTCCCTCTCTCTTCTCTCCCTCCTCTCCCCCTCTCTTCTCTCCCTCCTCTCCCCTCTCTTCTCTCCCTCCTCTCCTCCTCTCTTCTCTCTCTCCTCTCCCCCTCTCTTCTCTCTCTTCTCTCCCCTCTCTTCTCTCCCTCCTCTCCCCCTCTCTTCTCTCCCTCCTCTCTCCCTCTCTTCTCTCCCTCCTCTCCCCCTCTCTTCTCTCCCTCCTCTCTCCTCTCTCTCTCCCTCTCTCTCCCTCTCTCTCTTCTCTCCCTCCTCTCCCCTCTCTCTCTCTCCCTCCCTCTCCCCTCTCTCTCTCCCTCCTCTCCCTCTTCTCTCCTCTCCTCTCTCTCCTCTCTCTCCCTTCCTCTCCTTCTCTTCTCTCTCCCTCTCTTCTCTCCCTCTCTCTCCCCCTTCTCTCTCTCTCTCTCCTCTCTCTCCCTCTTCTCTCCCTCTCTCCCTCCTTCTCTTCTCTCCCTCCTCTCCCTTCTCTCCTCTCTCCCTCTCCTCTCTCTCTCTCCCTCCTCTCCCATTCTCTTCTCTCCCTTCTCTTCTCTCCTCTTCTCTCCCTCTCTCCTCTTCTCTTCTCTCCCCCTCTCTCCTTCTCTCTCTCTCCCCCTCTCCTCTCCTCTTCTCTCCCTCTCTTCTCTCCCTCCTCTCCTCCTCTCTTCTCTCCCTCCTCTCTCTCTCTCCCTCTCTCTCTCTCTCCCTCCTCTCCCCCTCTCTTCTCTCCCTCCTCTCTCCCTCTCTTCTCTCCCTCCTCTCCCCTCTCTTCTCTCCCTCCTCTCCCTCTCTCTTCTCTCCCTCCTCTCCCTCTCCCTTCTCTCCCTCCTCTCCCCTCTCTTCTCTCCCTCCTCTCCTCCTCTCTTCTCTCCCTCCTCTCCCCCTCTCTCTCTCCCTCCTCTCCCCTTCTCTTCTCTCCCTCCTCTCCCCCTCTCTCTCTCCCTCCTCTCCTCTTCTCTCTCCTTCTCTTCTCTCCCCTCTCTCTCTCTCCCTCCTCTCCCCTCTTCTCTCCCTCCTCTCCCCCTCTTCTCTCCCTCCTTCTCCCTCTTCTCTCCTTCTCTTCTCTCCCCTCTCTCCCCTTCTCTTCTCTCTCCCCTCTCCCCTTCTCTTCTCTCCCTCTCTCCTTCTCTTCTCTCCTTCTCTCCCCTCCTCTTCTCTCCCTCCTCTCCCCTTCTCTTCTCTCTCCCTCTCTCCCTTCTCTTCTCTCCCCCTCTCCTTCTCTTCTCTCCCTCCTCTACCCTCTCTTCTCTCCCTCCTCTCCTCCTCTCTTCTCTCCCTCCTCTCCCCTCTCTTCTCTCCTCCTCCCTCTCTTCTCTCCCTCCTCTCCCCCTCTCTTCTCTCCCTCCTCTCCTCTTCTCTCCTCTCCTCTCCTCTCTCCCTCTCTCTCCCCTCTCTCTCTCTCTTCTCTCCCCTTCTCTTCTCTCCCTCCTTCTCCCCTCTCTCTCCTTCTCTTCTCTCCTCTCCTCTCTCCCTCTTCTCTCCCCCTCTCTTCTCTCCCTCCTCTCCCCTCTTCTCTCCCTCCTCTCCCTCTCTTATCTTCTCTCCCCTCTCTTCTCTCCCTCCTCTCCCCTCTCTCTTCTCTCCCCTCTCTTCTCTCTCCTCCTCTCCCCCTCTCTTCTCTCCCTCCTCTCTCCCTCTTCTCCCCTCTTCTCTCCCTCCTCTCCTCCCTTCTCTTCTCTTCTCTCCCCTCTTCTCTCTCTCTCTCCTCTCTCTCCTCTCTCTCTCTCCTCTCTCTCCTCTCTTCTCTCCCTCCTCTCCCCTTCTCTTCTCTCCCTCCTCTCCCTTCTCTTCTCTCCCTCCTCTCCCTTCTCTTCTCTCCCTCCTCTCCTTCTCTTCTCTCCTCCTCTCCCTCTCTCTTCTCTCCCTCCTCTCCCCTTCTCTTCTCTCCCTCCTCTCCCTCTTCTCTTCTCCTCTCCTCCTCCTCCTTCTCTTCTCTCCCTCCTCTCCCCTTCTCTTCTCTCCCTCCTCCCCTTCTCTCTCTCTCTCTCCCCTTCTCTTCTCTCCTCCTCTCCCCCTCTCTTCTCTCCCTCCTCTCCCCTTCTCTTCTCTCCCTCCTCTCCCCTCTCTTCTCTCCCTCCTCTCCCCTTCTCTTCTCTCCCTCCTCTCCTCTTCTCTCCTCTCCTCTTCTCTTCTCTCCTTCTCTTCTCTCCCCTCTCTTCTCTTCCCTCCTCTCCCCCTCTCTCTCTCCCTCCTCTCCCTCTCTTCTCTCCCTCCTCTCCCTCTCTTCTCTCCCTCCTCTCCCCCTTCTCTCCTCCTCTCCCCTTCTCTTATCTTCTCTCCCCCTCTCTTCTCTCCCTCCTCTCCCTCTCTCTTCTCTTCTCTCCCTTCTCTTCTCCTCCCTCCTCTCCCCTCTCTCTCTCTCTCTCCTCCTCTCCCACTCTCTTCTCTCCCTCCTCTCCCCTCTCTCTCTCCTCCTCTCCCCTCTTCTCTCCCTCCTCTCTCCCTCTTTCTCTCCCTCCTCTCCCCTCCTCTCCCTTCTCTTCTCTCTCTCCCCTCTCTTCTCTCCCTCCTCTCCCCTCTTCTCTCCTCTTCTCTCCCTCCTCTCCTCTCCCTCTCTCTTCTCTCTCTCTTCTCTCCCTCTCTCTCTCCTCCTCTCCCTCTCTTCTCTCTCCTCTCCTCTTCTCTCCCTCCTCTCCTCTCTCTTCTCTCTCTCCCTCCTCTCTTCTCTTCTCTCCCTCCTCTCCCTTCTCTCTCTCTCCCTCCTCTCCCCTCTCTCTTCTCTCCTCCTCTCCTTCTCTTCTCTCCCTCCTCTCCTCCTCTCTTCTCTCCCTCCTCTCCCCTTCTCTTCTCTCCCTCCTCTCCCCTTCTCTTCTCTCCCTCCTCCTCCACTTCTCTTCTCTCCCTCCTCTCCTCTTCTCTCTCTCTCTCCTCCTCCCTCTTCTCTTCTCTCCCTCCTCTCCCCTTCTCTTCTCTCCCTCCTCTCTCTCTCTTCTCTCCTCTCTTCCTCCTCCTCTCCCTTCTCTTCTCTCCCTCCTCTCCTTCTCTCTCTCTCCCTCCTCTCCTCTTCTCTCCTCTCTTCCTCTCTCTTCTCTCTCCTCTCTCTCCTCTCCTCTTCTCTTCTCTCTCCCTTCTCTTCTCTCCC
>NW_027035151.1:0-9714 GCF_034236695.1 Oncorhynchus nerka | reverse complement strand
GCAGTACTCTATAAAGGGGAGCAGTACTCTATTAAGGGAAGCAGTACTCTATAAGGGAAGCAGTACTTTATAAAGGAAGCAGTACTCTATAAAGGAAGCAGTACTCTATAAAGGGAAGCAGTACTCTATAAAAGGGAAGCAGTACTCTATAAAGGAAGCAGTACTCTACTAAGGGAAGCAGTACTCTATTAAGGGAAGCAGTACTCTATAAAGGGAAGCAGTACTCTATAAAGGAAGCAGTAAACTATAAAGGGAGCAGTACTCTATAAAGGGAAGCAGTACTCTATAAAGGGAGCAGTACTCTATAAAGGGAAGCAGTACTCTATAAAGGGAAGCAGTACTCTATAAAGGAAGCAGTACTCTATAAAGGGAGCAGTACTCTATAAAGTTAAGCAGTACTCTATAAAGGGGAGCAGTACTCTATAAAGGAAGCAGTACTCTATAAAGGGAAGCAGTACTCTATAAAGGAAGCAGTACTCTATTAAGGGAAGCAGTACTCTATTAAGGAAGCAGTACTCTATTAAGGGAAGCAGTACTCTATAAAGGAAGCAGTACTCTATTAAGGAAGCCAGTAAACTATAAAGGGGAGCAGTACTCTATAAAGGGAAGCAGTACTCTATAAAGGGGAGCAGTACTCTATAAAGGGAAGCAGTACTCTATAAAGGGAAGCAGTACTCTATAAAGGGAAGCAGTACTCTATAAAGGGGAGCAGTACTCTATAAAGTTGAGCAGTACTCTATAAAGGGGAGCAGTACTCTATAAAGGGGAGCAGTACTCTATAAAGGGAAGCAGTACTCTATAAAGGGAGCAGTACTCTATTAAGGAAGCAGTACTCTATTAAGGGAAGCAGTACTCTATTAAGGGAAGCAGTACTCTATAAAGGGAAGCAGTACTCTATTAAGGGAAGCAGTAAACTATAAAGGGAGCAGTACTCTATAAAGGAAGCAGTACTCTATAAAGGGAGCAGTACTCTATAAAGGGAAGCAGTACTCTATAAAGGGAAGCAGTACTCTATAAAGGGAAGCAGTACTCTATAAAGGGAAGCAGTACTCTATAAAGGAAGCAGTACTCTATAGCAGGGAGCAGTACTCTATAAAGGGAAGCAGTACTCTATAAGGGAGCAGTACTCTATAAAGGGAAGCAGTACTCTATAAAGGGGAGCAGTACTCTATAAAGGGAAGCAGTACTCTATAGAGGGAAGCAGTACTCTATAAAGGGGACCAGTACTCTATAAAGGAAGCAGTACTCTATAAAGGAAGCAGTACTCTATAAAGGGAAGCAGTACTCTATAAAGGGAAGCAGTACTCTATAGAGGGAAGCAGTACTCTATGAAGGGGACCAGTACTCTATAAAGGGAAGCAGTACTCTATAAAGGGGAGCAGTACTCTATAAAGGGGAGCAGTAATCTATACAGGGGAGCAGTACTCTATACAGGGAAGCAGTACTCTATAAAGGGAAGCAGTAAACTATAGAGGGAAGCAGTACTCTATAAAGTTGAGCAGTACTCTATACAGGGAAGCAGTACTCTATAAAGGGAAGCAGTACTCTATAAAGGGAAGCAGTACTCTATAAAGGGAAGCAGTACTCTATAAAGGGGACCAGTACTCTATAAAGGGAAGCAGTACTCTATAAAGGGAGCAGTACTCTATAAAGGGAAGCAGTACTCTATAAAGGAAGCAGTACTCTATTAAGGGAAGCAGTAAACTATAGAGGAAGCAGTACTCTATAAAGGAAGCAGTACTCTAGAAAGGGAAGCAGTAAACTATAGAGGGAAGCAGTACTCTATACAGGGGAGCAGTAAACTATAAAGGGAAGCAGTAAACTATAGAGGGAAGCAGTACTCTATAAAGGGGAGCAGTACTCTATAAAGGGAAGCAGTACTCTATAAAGTTGAGCAGTACTCTATAAAGGGGAGCAGTACTCTATAAAGGGGAGCAGTACTCTATAAAGGGAAGCAGTACTCTATAAAGGGAAGCAGTACTCTATTAAGGGAAGCAGTACTCTATTAAGGGAAGCAGTACTCTATTAAGGGAAGCAGTACTCTATAAAGGGAAGCAGTACTCTATTAAGGGAAGCAGTAAACTATAAAGGGAGCAGTACTCTATAAAGGAAGCAGTACTCTATAAAGGGAGCAGTACTCTATAAAGGGAAGCAGTACTCTATAAAGGGAAGCAGTACTCTATAGAGGGAAGCAGTACTCTATAAAGGGGAGCAGTACTCTATAAAGGGAAGCAGTACTCTATAAAGGGGAGCAGTACTCTATAAAGGGAAGCAGTACTCTATAAAGGGGAGCAGTACTCTATAAAGGGAAGCAGTACTCTATAAAGGGAAGCAGTAAACTATAAAGGGAAGCAGTACTCTATACAGGGAAGCAGTACTCTATAAAGGGGAGCAGTACTCTATAAAGGGGAGCAGTACTCTATAAAGGGAAGCAGTAGGAACAGGAATGTACTGTCAGCTTGGTTTATGTTTCCTTCCTCTTAGATTTCTCCCAAAAGGTAGACCACCACCACCACTAGCGCTGTCTTTCTCTCTGTCTGACAGTCAGTACCTCAGACAGTACCTCCGGGATTGATCCTCTGCTAACACAACCCATAGCCTACTGGGAGGGGCTCGAGTTACACCATTACAAAGACAAACCCAGGTGACCTAAGATGCATATCCCAATACAACTTCTAAGGGCTCTTCAGAAAATGTCTTACATCAGATTATATGTATATTATATGGATCATATGGCACATTGTAACTGTATGTGACTCGTTTCGGGAAACTAGGCATTATATCGCTCGTCACTACTTCACAGAAGTGCAGAAATGCCTTCTGGGTAACATTAAAACAGCCTAACCAGCTCTGCTAGGGTGAGTAAAATGGTCACAGTGAGCTGCTGAACCAAAATATTCAAGGGCCATTTTCTCAAAAGTGAGGGTACAAGTTTAGCAACTTTCAAAGCAGAATTACGTTCCCATTGTTCCTCAACTGTGGTGTATGATATATAATTTTCTAGCTGAGTCTCTACTTTTACCCAATGTAAAAAACACAATTTCAAATTTTGCTACATTATGATAACACTGGAGACAAGAGGAGAGGAGAGGAGACGAGCCAAGTCCAGAGGAAAGGAGAGAAGACAAGCCTAGAGGAAAAGAGAGAAGACAAGCCTAGAGGAAAAGGGAGAAGACAAGCCTAGAGGAAAGGAGAGAAGACAAGCCTAGAGGAAAGGAGAGGAGAGAAGAGGAGAGGAGAGAAGCCAAGTGAAGAGCAGAGAAAAGTCGAGAGGAGCGAAGAGATGACAAGCCAAGTCCAGATAGAGAAGAGAAAAGAAGCCAAGAGAGGAGATGAGAAGAAAGAAGAGGAGAGAGAAGATAATCCAAGAGAAAGATAAGAGAAGACAAAAGATAAAGATAATTGTTCTTCTCCCTTACTCGCCCCCTCTCCATGCTACCCTGCTGTGGGGTGACCAGTCCAAGTCTCTCCAGCTGCTCATCGAATCGGGGGCCGATGTGAGTCTTACGGACGTTACCCTGGCGTTGAGCTGGGCATCCCCACTCATCCTCTCCATTCCCATGGATGTTAAAGCATTGGGCGAGGCGCCTATAGGCCGGGTCACCCACCATACCACCCCATCAACCTACAAGTGTCAGGGAACCACAGCGAGATGATCCAATTCCTGCTAGTTGAGTCTCCGCAGTTTCATGTGGTATTGGGATTCTCTTGGCTGCAGCGACACAATCCCTCTATTGACAGGGCTACTCGTGGGCTTGAGTCCGTCCTGCACCCCACCATACCCCTGCCTCTCTGTCTGGCTGTCTGCTTGTGTGTGTGTGTGTCAATATGTTAGCTTAGTACCCCCCCACCTTTAGAAAGTATTCACACCACTTTAGATCTATTCAAACTCATTTAGATTGTATTCACACCACTTTAGAACCCTTTAGAAAGTATTCACACCACTTTTGAAAGTATTCACTCCCCTTTAGATAGTATCCACACCCCTTTAGATAGTATTCACTCCCCTTTAGATAGTATTCACTCCCCTTTAGATAGTATTCACACCCCATTAGAGAGTATTCACACCCCTTTCGATAGTATTCACACCCCATTAGAGAGTATTCACACCCCATTAGAGAGTATTCACACCCCATTAGAGAGTATTCACACCCCATTAGAGAGTATTCACACCCCATTAGAGAGTATTCACACCCCTTTAGAGAGTATTCACACCCCATTAGAGAGTATTCACACCCCATTAGAGAGTATTCACACGTCACAACATGCACACAGAGTGGATAGAGTCAGAGCCCACTGAGTGGATAGAATAGGTGCAACCTCAGAGATGACGTATAATGGCTCCAGACACTAAACCCACGCATCCTGTGCCAGACCTTAGGCTCCAGGAAGAAAGATATATATATTTTTTTTTCAGTACTAAGATCTTAAAAGTGAATTTGTTGTTACTTAGTTTCCACCTTGTTAAAAATTAACCAGGGTAGAGGACAATCTCCCCCAAGGCCCAAGAAGGGTGTGACTGACGTACAGACATTGTGGAGACAAGCGCCCGGTTCCCATTACTCACGCCATCCCTTCACATGGTTTGCAATAGGTATAGACACGTATTCACAGAAGGAAACATTCTGACCTCCTTTGCCCTATTCTATTTCTGATATTCGGCATAGCAACAGGGACATGCGATAGAGAAGCCTGACAGCTCCACTCTCTGGGCCGAAGGTGACAGGCCCATATGAGGGTGGAAGTACAGCCGTACATTCTAATAACGAGAGTTCAACAGTTGAATCACATGAGCATATTCTGCAGATAAGACATCTTAATGATCTAATTCTGATTTATCCACCACACTATCTCCACCCCCTTAGATAGTATTCACACCCTTTTAGATAGTATTCACTCCCCTTTAGATAGTATTCACTCCCCTTTAGATAGTATTCACTCCCCTTTAGATAGTATTCACTCCCCTTTTTATAGTATTCACTCCCCTTTTTATAGTATTCACTCCCCTTTAGATAGTATTCACTTCCATTTAGATAGTATTCACTCCCCTTTTTATAGTATTCACTCCCCTTTAGATAGTATTCACTTCCCTTTAGATAGTATTCACTCCCCTTTTTATAGTATTCACTCCCCTTTTTATAGTATTCACTCCCCTTTAGATAGTATTCACTTCCCTTTAGATAGTATTCACTCCCCTTTTTATAGTATTCACTCCCCTTTAGATAGTATTCACTTCCCTTTAGATAGTATTCACTCCCCTTTTTATAGTATTCACTCCCCTTTAGATAGTATTCACACCCCATTAGAGAGTATTCACACCCCTTTCGATAGTATTCACTCCCCTTTAGAGAGTATTCACTCCCGTTTAGAGAGTATTCACTCCCCTTTAGATAGTATTCACTCCCCTTTAGATAGTATTTACACCCCTTTAGATAGTATTCACTCCCCTTTACATAGTATTCACTCCCCTTTAGATAGTATTCACACCCCTTTAGATAGTATTCACTCCACTTTACATAGTATTCACACCCCTTTAGATAGTATTCACACCTCTTTAAAGAGTATTCACTCCCCTTTAGATAGTATTCACTCCCCTTTAGATAGTATTCACTCCCCTTTAGATAGTATTTACACCCCTTTAGATAGTATTCACTCCACTTTACATAGTATTCACACCTCTTTAAAGAGTATTCACACCCCTTTAGATAGTATTCACACCCTTTATATTTTTTAAATGCAATCTTTATTTAACTAGGCAAGTCAGTTAAGATCAAATTCTTATTTACAATGACGGCCTAGTGAGTTAACTGCCTTGTTCAGGGGCAGAACAACATGTTTTTACCTTGTCAGATCGGGGATTTGATCCAGCAACCTTTCGGTTACTGGCCCAACGCTCAAACCACTAGGCTACCCTGCCGACACACATTTCATTGTATTACAGCCTGAATTGAAAATGTATTAAATATGTTTTCTCACCCATCTACACTCAATACCTCATAATAACAAAGTAAAAACATGATTTTAGAAATGTTTGCACATTGATTGCAAATGAAATTCAGAAATATCTGATTTACATAAGTATTCACATCCCTCGTTCAATACATGTTAGAATTACCTTTGGTGGCGATTACTGAGTCTTTAGAGCTTCTGGACACCTGGATTGTACAATATGTACAATATTTATATGTACAATATTTACCCATTATCAGTTTTTTTTTTTTGTATTCAAGCTCTGTCAAGATGGTTGTTGGTCATTGCTAGACAGCCATTTTCAAGTCTTGCCATAGATTTTTAAGCCAATTTAAGTCAAAAGTGTTACTCAGTCACTCAGGAACATTCAATGTTGTCTTGGTAAACAACTCAAGTGTAGAGCTGGCCTTGTGTTTTAGGTTATTGTCCTGCTGAAAGGGGAATTTGTATCCGAGTGTCTGTTGTAGTGCAGACTGAACCAAATTTTCCTCAAGGATTTTGCCTGTACTTAGCTGTTTTCAGATTTTGTTTATTTAAACAAAAACTCCTTAGTCCATGTCGATGACAAGCATACCCATAACATGATGCAGCCACCACCATGCTTGAACATATGAAGTGGTACTCAGTGATGTATTGTGTTGGATTTGCCACAAACATAACTCTTTGTATTCAGGACAGAAAGTTCATGTCTTTGACACATTTTTATAGCATTAATTGAGTGCCTTGTTGCGAACAGGATGCATGTTTTTGATTTAAAAAAAAAATCTGTACATGCTTCCTTCTTTTCACCGTCAATTAGGTTAGTGTAGTGAAGTAGCTACAATGTTGTTGATCCATCCTCAGTTTTCTCAAATCACAACCCTTAAACTCTGTAACAGTTTTAAAATCACCAATGGGCGAATAGTGAAATTCCTGAGCAGTTTCCTTCCTCTCCGGCAATTGAGTTAGGAAGGATGCCTGTGTCTTTGTAGTGACTGTGTACTGATACACCATCCAAAGTTAATAACTTGCCAAAAGGGATGTTCTATAATTTTTTACACATGTAACAATAGGCGCCCTTCTTTGCCAAGCATTAAAACCCTCCCTGGTCTTTGTGCTTGAAAATGTTTTCATTTACTACTCGATAGAGGGACCTTACTGATAATTGTATGTGTGGGTACAGAAATCTTTTAAACCACTATTATTGAACATGGAATTAGTCCATGCAACTTATTATGTGACTTGCTAAGCACATTTTACTCATCAGGAACTTATTTAGGATTGCCATAACAAAGGGGTTGAATATATTGACTGAAGATATTTCATGTGTGTGTAGATCAGTGACACAATAACTCAATGTAATCCATTTTAAATTCAGGCTGTAACACAACAGCATGTGGAAGAAATCAAAGGGTGTGAAAACTTTCTGAAGGCACTGTAATGTACTACTTTAAACAAGGCCTGTCAAAAAGTTGTACTTTTTATAGGGATTAGGGTGCCATTTGGGATCAGGCCTGTACTGTGGCATGCAACGGCAGGTGTGGAACTGTAGTCTGACAACAGACATTCCTGATAGAAAGATCTTTCAATAGGCACAGCCTGTCAGCCATTACTGTTGCTCCTCGTTGCCACTGCAAGGGTTAAAGCAGTGAGCTGCTGTTCCCAGCTACAGTATCCTGTCCCTTACAATACCTACCACCCTGACACAACACCTAAATACTGGAGCTGTCAAAAAGTTGTGTCTGACATTCAAGCCGGGTCGTTCACTGAGTAAAGTCTGCCAGCCTTCACTGCTGCTGTGTTCTGCTAGCTACAGTACTGTAGGGGTTGAGGCTGTGTTCTGCTACAGTACTGTAGGGTTGAGGCTGTGTTCTGCTAGCTACAGTACTGTAGGGGTTGAGGCTGTGTTCTGCTAGCTACAGTACTGTAGGGATTGAGGCTGTGTTCTGCTAGCTACAGTACTGTAGGGGTTGAGGCTGTGTTCTGCCTAGCTACAGTACTGTAGGGGTTGAGGCTGTGTTCTGCTAGCTACAGTACTGCAGGGTTGAGGCTGTGTTCTGCACAGCTACAGTACTGCAGGGGTTGAGGCTGTGTTCTGCTAGCACAGTACTGTAGTTGAGGCTGTGTTCTGCTGGCTACAGTACTGTAGGGGTTGAGGCTGTGTTCTGCTAGCTACAGTACTGTAGGGGTTGGAGGCTGTGTTCTGTTAGCTACAGTACTGTAGGTGTTGAGGCTGTGTTCTGCTAGCTACAGTACTGTAGGGTTGAGGCTGTGTTCTGTTAGCTACAGTACTGTAGGTGTTGAGGCTGTGTTCTGCTAGCAGTACTGTAGGGGTTGAGCTGTGTTCTGTATCACTACAGTACTGTAGGGTGAGGTTGAGGCTGTGTTCTGTTAGCCTGGTATCAGTACTGTGGGGTTGGGAGCTGTGTTGTGCTAGCTACAATACTACTGTAGGGAGTTGAGCCTGTGTTCTGCTAGCTATCAGTACTTGGTGGTGAGGTGCTTAGTTGAGCTGTGTTCTGCTAGCTACAGTACTGTAGGGGTTGAGGCTGTCTCCTGTCCCTACAGTACTGTAGGGTTGAGGCTGTGTTCTGCTACAGTACTGTAGGGTTGAGGCTGTGTTCCTGGTATCACAGGGGCCTACTGTATAGGGTTGTTAGTGGTGGCGAGTGTGTAAAGATTTGTACCTCTCCCCTGGTATCTAGGGGCCTACTGGCAGAGGGTTGAGGTAGTGGGGCATTTCTCTCCCTGATCACAGGGCTTCTGTAGAGGTTGAGGCTGTGTTCTGCTAGCTACAGTACTGTAGGGTTGAGGCTGTGTTCTGCCACAGTACTGTAGGGGCTGAGGCTGTGTTCTGGGCTAGCCACAGCACTGCAGTGGCTGAGGCTGTTCTGCTAGCCACAGCACTGCAGGGGTTGAGGCTGTGTTCTGCTAGCTACAGTACTGTAGGGGTTGAGGCTGTGTTCAGCTACAGCACTGTAGGGGTTGAGGCTGTGTTCTGCTAGCTACAGCACCTGTAGGGGTTGAGGCTGTGTTCTGGGGTTGAGGCTGTGGTCTCATAGCTGGCTACAGCACTGTAGGGGTTGAGGCTGTGTTCTGCTAGCCATGCACTGTAGGGGTTGAGGCTGTGTTCTGCCTGGCTACAGTACTGTAGGGGTTGAGGCTGTGTTCTGCTAGCATGTACTGTAGGGGTTGAGGCTGTGTTCTGCTACAGCACTGTAGGCTGAGGCTGTGTTCTGCTACTACAGTACTGTAGGGGTTGAGGCTGTGTTCTGCTAGCTACAGTACTGTAGGGGTTGAGGCTGTGTTCTGCTAGCTACAGCACTGTGTAGTGGGTGCTGAGGGGGCTGTGTTCTGCTAGCTACAGTACTGTAGGGGTTGAGGCTGTGTTCTGCTAGCCACAGTAACTGTAGGGGTTGAGGCTGTGTTCTGCTAGCTAGTACTGTAGGGTTGAGGCTGTGTTCTGTTAGCTACAGTACTGTGAGGGGTTGAGGCTGTGTTCTGCTAGCTACAGTACTGTAGGGGTTGAGGCTGTGTTCTGCTAGCTACAGTACTGTAGGGATTGAGGCTGTGTTCTGCTAGCTACAGTACTGTAGGGGTTGAGGCTGTGTTCTGTTGGGGCTGCAGTGCTGTAGGGGTTGAGGCTGTGTCTCTGGCTACAGTACTGTAGGGGTTGGAGGCTGTGTTCTGCTAGCCACAGTACTGTAGGGGTTGAGGCTGTGTTCTGTTAGCTACAGTACTGCAGGGGTTGAGGCTGTGTTCTGC